>NC_138214.1:10801236-10943736 GCF_964194415.1 Vipera berus
AGGCCAGATGCGTCACGAGGAAACTGTGCCCACCCCATTGCCAGCAATGGGGAAAAAGATCTGATACGTCACACAATGTTACTATGTGACGTCGCGAGTTTGACATGTTTGTACTCTAGACTATCAGGAGACTATAGCCTGACTCATCAAAGCTATCTTTACATTCTTATGTTTGTAGTGCACTAACGGTCACTAACTCTCACATCTGACTGGCTTTAAATGGTAATGGTAATGGATTCATGGAGAACGTCAAGGATCATTGGCCTTAAAGCCTCAATGATAGCTCCATGTTAAAGACAGCATACCTCCAAATACCAATTGCAAGAGAACAATGGTAGGATAAATGTGTCAGACCTGCCCCAATCTGATCCCTTAGGACAGAAAGACCCTTGACTCCATTTGGTTAAAGCAAAGGGTTCTTTTAGTAAAGGTGGTTGGCTGCAGTAAAGTCAAGCTAGCTCTGAATTTTCCCATGCTCAAAAGATACAGAAAGCCGCAGCCCATCCCCCCCAGTCTGTTTTGACCCAATCAGAGCTTGCCGAAATGTTTTGAGAACACTGAGATGTTTGTTGGTAATCCACATATTTTCTCAGGGTATCCTGGCCTTGGGATGCTGGTTCAAACTGGATCCAGGCTGCTCTGGTCTTTATCACCTTTATCATTCCCCCCTCCCTATTTCCCATAATGTACAGAAACAGCTTTATTGCCCTTCCATCCTCCCCATCCCCGTAGCCTGTAAGGCACCAAGCCTTTCTTTCCTAAGGGATCCGACTGGGGCAGGTCTGACAAAATGTATGTCTCTATTACCTGGCTTTGATGTTCCCAGAGAGATCCAGATGGCCTCATGTTTGACTTAAGCTGGATCTTGGCCTAATCTGGTCCGCTGTATGCTCAGTTGGACTGAAACAATAGCTAACGTGTAGAAGTTATGCATTAAGGGTGACTCTCATTGACTTCAGCAACTCTAAGGGCAGCCCATTAATTCTGTTGTCAAGGATGGAGTTATCATTCTGAACCACCAGGGTCATCAGTCACAGGCAAGACATACCTGGGGCCATAGAGTCCCGAGACAGGGGAGAAGATGAAAACATCTTGCAGAGTTGAGTTGTCCATTTTGGAGTTCATACCCATTGTGCTGGTTGGGGTGGTAAAACTGCTGGTTGGGCTGGTTGGGATCAAAGGCTGGAAAGGGGGTGGGGGTGGGAGGAGAAAGAGAGAGAAAAGAGAAAATGCTAAATAAACTCTCCTACGTTATTTCCCTGCAACAAAATTGATGCATCGTCCCGAAGGGCAGAGTTGACGTGCTGAAAACTCTCACCTTCTGGATTGATAATAGCAAAAATGTCTCTCCAACAGATATTTCACCTGACTATCTATTAACGGGAAGCCCTTAGTTATTTAGAAGAGACTGGTGTAATAGAAGCAAATTATTATTATTTTCCTCCAGAGAATAATTATTTATGCAATGTGCACACCCATACACATCTATGCGCAGAGACTTAATCCTGGAAAACAGGAGTTGGCATGTGGCTCTAACACATGGTGACTCAAGATGAACCATTAAGTAGAAGTCATCTCAAGTTTATAGACGTTCATACAATAATCAGATATTGGAACTCGGTGCTTAAAGGTAATTGGTCCCATTAAAGCTTAGGCAGGGATGCATAAACACCATGCATTAATTTTGAAAGGGACTTTTTAAGGAAATCAAACAGATCTTTAGAAGCAAGGATACTTTGGGAATAATATGTAGATTGGATGTATTGCAATCGCCATTCATAAGAATTATGATTAAAGTGTCTCAGAAATTACTTAGTCTGTTAAACATTTCTAAATTTTCTAAGTTGCAGTCTCACAATTCCTTCAGATCCACCACTCTAATTGCTCTTCTTCCTCTTCCTCTTCTTTTTTTTTGCAATGTAATTAATAGCAGAAATGAGCAGGAGAAACACAGTCTCTTGTGCCCTGTGGCTTCCAGGGTCAATTGTAATATGGATGATGGAAAATTTCCACAGGGCGTCTACATCTGTAGTAAGGAATTTGCCTGAACAAACAGAAGCCAGAATACAAGATTTTGTAGTCTTCCAGAATCAAGATCACGTGAAGTGTTAATACCACTTTATAATGCCTTGGTAAGACCACACTTGGAATACTGCATCCAGCTTTGGTCACAATGCAAAACACATGTTGAGACTTTGGAAAGAGTGCTGAGAAGAGCAACAAAGATGATCAGGGGACTGGAGGCTAAAACATATAAAGAACGGTTGCTGGAATTGGGTATGCCGAGTTTAATGAAAAGAAGGTGGCTGGAGGGGGCTGGAGGCTAAAACATACAGGGAACGGTTGCTGGAATTGGGTATGTGTAGTTTAATGAAGAGAAGGACGAGGCGTGACATGATAGCAGTGTTCCAATATCTCAGGGGCTACCACAAAGAAGAGGGAGTCAAGCTATTCTCCAAAGCACCTGAAAGCAGGACAAGAAGCAACGGATGGAAACTAGTCAAGGAGAGAAGCAACCTAGAACTAAGGAGAAACTTCCTGACAGTTAGAACAATTAACCAGTGGAACAACCTGCCTTCAGAGGTGGGGAATGCTCCAACACTGGAGGTTTTTAAGAAGAGACTGGACAGCCATTTGTCCGAAATGGTATAGGGTTATTATTATGGTCTAGGGGTGACATGATACAGTGCTCCAATAGTTGAGGGACTGTGACAAAGAAGAGATGGTCAACCTATTCTCCAAGGCAACAGAAGGCCGGACAAGAAACAATGGATGGAAACTAATCAAGGAGACAAGCAAGAATAAGAACTAAGAACAAACTTCCTGACAGTTAAAACAAGTAATCAGCGGAACAACTTGCCTCCAGAAGTTGTGAATGCTCCAACGTTGGAAGTTATAAAGAAGAGATTGGGCAACCATTTTTCTGAAATGGTATACTGTTTCCTTTCCTGAGCAGGGAGTTGGACTAGATGACCTCCAAGGTCCCTTCCAACTCTGTTATTCTGTTATTTTCCTGGACATTTTGTGACTGTTCAGTCTTTGCCTTTCTAGTTCTCTTCCATGAAACAAGAGTTAAAGAGGGCCAAAGTAACTGCCTTTAATTATTTTAGGGATGTGTGGATAGGTTTTTAATACTGAGTATTTTTTTTTTAAAAACTAATGAATATGTCTTTATGTATATGTAGCCAACAGGGCTTAATTTGGAAATGTATTCCTGCCATACCATATATTCAAGTATAAGTTTTGAATGCGCAATACTGTATGTTGCTTTTCTGCTTACCCAAAATCAAAGTTAGGTGCTAATTGTCCATGAAATAGCCAATTCCCCTTTCCATAAATATTCATAACACAGTGGAATAATTATTTAGGAGTATTTCTGTGTGAAGTCTGCTGAGCAATAGCAATAAAGTGATAAGAGTGCAAAAAAACCCAACAACCCCAGAACTTATTTTGGAACCAAAACACTACTAAAATTCTATGAAAAGAGATTTGGTCAAGAATATTTTGGTCCTGCAGCATGAAATCAGCTCACTCACCTTTGGCTGGCCCCACCAGAGGTGAGTGCTGCAACCTTAAGATAAAGGTTATTTTTTCCCCTAATTAAAGTCTGATGACATCAGCAAACAGAAACAACTTTGCTGTCAGAGGGTAAAGACTCTTTGCTGTTGTGGGAACATTAAGACCAGCCAAAGAATCAGTGGGAAATCCTGAGAGAGACCCAAGAAGGATAAACTTTCATCAAGGCTTTATTTTACAGAGTCTCCAATCCAGCTCACCCATGTAGGGCTGTGGCTCATAATTAAAACATCACTAGTCTTAAATGAAAATGGCCATTGAGAAGATAGAGTGGAGATATTGAAAAGGTCAACACTAGAAGCAAAGGATGGAAATGAGAAGGAAAGAGATTTATTTAAACAAGCTCCAGAAGGGCAAAATCTGCCAGAGATGCTGGAATGGTGTCATGTATCATAGATGCATTTGGCCTTGTGAAACCTCCCGTGAAATGAAGGAGCAAAGCTGACTCCAAGACAGTGCTTAGTTGATCTCATCTGATCACCGCAAGGTCTTTGAGTAGATGTCCTCAACTGTACTTTGAAACTGGAATGTGCTAAAGACATTCCAGCAAGGATGGGAAAGTCCTCTTTCACCTGAAACTCTCCATAGGCCCTCTACTCTTGGGTTGCTAGCCTGTGGGATGCAAATGGGGAACTGCATCAGACCCCCCCCTTCCCAAATGCACATGCAGAAGTCCGAGAGATTTACATCCTTCTATTTTCAAGTGTATAAAGCAGCATTTATTCACTGGCGACTGCTCAGGCAGTCCTTAAATCAATCCCACATGCCCAGTCAGGTGCGTTCTCGAAATGCAAGAATGATGAGTGACAAGCCAGTTCATGCAAGGAGAAAATATTTCTCACTCTGAGAAATCTAAATATATTCTCCCCCACTCATCCAACGATCACTGTTCTGTTGTCATCACAATCAGTCAGTCAGCAGAGGGAACAGCCTGCCGTAGACTCACTACAAAAATCACTTGTAGTGCAATGGATCTGTTGGCAATGAAAAGTTGAACCATCTTCCCAGGATGCTTAACCGCAGAACAGGAGATCTCTTCTCAGTTTTGTTTTAAGAAGATGTACCTAAATGGCAACCTCAAACCCTCTGAACTTCATGAACTTCACATTCAAGCACAGAATGGGTAGAGAATGACATTTCCTGCCCTCTTTCTGACTCACCATTCAGAGCAGCTGCTTCATGGCCTTTTACAATTTTTCCCAGGACTGGTCCAACCATTAGTCAGAAGGAAGCAGCAACCTGGGTGAAACCCGCTCACTGTTCCCCTATTTGTAGCTATTTGGAGCTACAAGTTCACTGCATCTAAGACATCCAGTTCTTTGGATGCTTAACAGGCATTATTTTCAGGGGAAAGGCTTCACTTGACTTCTGAATGATTGTGCAAGAGTTTGTGTTTTCTGCAAGGAGGGGGAGCCAGGGGCAAAGCAGTCTGTGCCATGACAAATTTGATTTGATTTAATTTTAATATTTAAAACTGACTAATGTTTCGTTTAATGAACAGAGTTTCTAGTGATGGCTCCCACCATTGTGTTAAATGCGACTGAATAATGTAATAATGACTTCCCTCATTTAATTAACTGCAAATGCAATCCCTTTGATTTTCAGAATCTAACCATTCTGTTCTTAGAGATGTCTAACTGTAGAATCTTCTTACACATAAAGAATGACTGTTAGGTGGCCAGTTTGAAGCCTCTAAGGGCTGCACCTAAAGATTTTGAGGTGGGGGTGGTATAAACAGAATAACAGTGCTGGAGGGAACCTTGGAGGTCTTCTAGTGCACTCCTCTGCTGAAGCAAGAGACCCTACACCAGGAATTCTGGGAGTTGAAGTCTACGAGTCATAAAAGAACCAAGGTTGCCTACCCCTGCCCTACACCATACATGGTTATCCAATCTCTTCTTAAAAATCTCCAGAGATGGAGTATCAACAACATAACAGAATAACAGAGTTGGAAGGGACTTTGGAGGTCTTCTAGTCCAACCCCCTGTTCAAGCAGGACACCCAATACCATTCCAGACAAACGGTTGGCCAGCCTCTTCTTAAAAGCCTCCAGTGATGGAGCACCCACAACTTCTGAAGGCAAGTTATTCCATTGGTTCATTGCTCTGACTTTTAAAAATTTCTCCTTGGTGGAGCAGTGGGCTAAAGCCTCCTTAAGTAACACCAGCTGCCTGCAATTAGTGCAGGTTCGAGTCCCACCAGGCTCAAGATTGACTCAGCCTTCCATCCTTCCGAGGTAGGTAAAATGAGGACCCAGGTTGTTGGGGGCAATTAAGCTGACTTTGTAATAATGCCGCTTGGGGTGTGTGTGAAAGCCCTAATAAGCAGGCATATACATAGAATGAAGGCTACTGCTAAGCACATTGGTTTGTGCTTAAATTGTAAGCCGCCCTGAGTCTTCGAAGAATGGCGGGATATAAATGGGATTAAAAAAAAACTTCTAGGTTGCTTCTCTTCTTGACTGGTTTCCATCCATTGTTTCTTGTCTTGCCTTCTGGTGCTTTGAAGAATAGGTCGACTCCCTTATCTTTGTGGCAGCTCCTGAGATACTGGAACATTGCTATCCTGTCACCCCTCGTCCTTCTTTACACTAGACTACAACTTTTGGAGGCAATGTTGAACCTTGCACTGTGCATATCTGAAAGCTAGTGTTATTTACAGTATTATACAAAGGGTGGCAAATATTAGGTGATCTTTCTCTGAAAGTCATGGTTGACTAACAAAAGAAAAACATAAAACCCAGCTTGGATCAGATGTTCTTAGTAAGTTGGGAAAAGCTGCTCTCGAGTCGCAATTCTGTCTTTATCAAACCACTGGGAGTTTGCTTTTTCAAATCCTCTTGAATCCTGTAGCAATCTAACAGGGACAACACTCAACCGCCGTTCACGATAGCTTTGCTTGTTTTTTTTTATACTGACAAATAAATAATATTTGTCTTTAAGCTCATAATCGTTTGGCCTCCAAACCTGAAAAATAAGCAGGTTGGGAAATCCAAGAGGGATTTAAAATTTCTTCTGAAAAGAATAGCTAGAAGGAAAGGGGGGAGAGAAGAAGCTGTGATAGGATGGAAATGAAGAATAATGTGGTTTGATAGCGTCTATTTTGCTCGTGAGAGAAAGAGAGAGAGAGAGACTTGAATGAGGTGCAGTTGGCTAAGGGCAGCTGGTGGAAAACGCAGGGCTTGTAATTGTGTTCTTCCTCCATTTGGAATCCCAGTAATAATAAAAGGGAAAAAAAGACGTGAAAAGAAAGTCATTAGATTTATGCCTTCTCCTCTCGGAGGGACGATTAACAGAAAAACATATTGCACTCAATTTCTAGGTCATTGCTGGTGCTGATAGAACCAGCCATTCAAGGTGTGGGGGTGGGGGAAGGGTCTTCCACCTTCAAATCACCGTTGTGGCCATTTGGGGCTCAAGACCTATATCCATCTGCACCCACGGGAACTTAACCTTTGAGTAAAATGTAGGAATGCGTGACTAATCCCTTCAATTGCACTTCGCAACATAAAGGAGAAGAAATTGTGCTCAGATCAGCAAGTTGTGGAAATGTGGAAGATACGTTATGATGCACCCAAAACTTTGAAGAACAAACGTGGCAAATGTATTTACTGGGTCTCTGTGGATATCTGGGAAACTCTCTGGCTGTTAGCCCAATGAGGTGGGCCAGGCATGAGGCACAAATTGGAGTACTTGCTCTATCTTTCTCTATGGAGATTCTCAGTCATCCAGGTCATGGTTTCCCCAAAAGTGCTTTTCCAAAAGACAACTGGACTTTCTTTGTTTTTCCGTGAAGACGTTTTGCTTCTTCAGCTCTATAGACCCCTCACTGAACCCCAGAATGGAAGAAGCTTCTTGGATGAGAAGTAAAACATCTTCAGAAGCAAGAAAGTTCACTTGCCTTTTGACAAAGCACCTTTCAGATGACTAAATGTGTTGTGTTGCATTGCATTGCATTGCATTGAACTTAATTGCACTGCACTGCACTGCACTGCATTGCATTGCATTATACTCTACTCTACTCTACTCTACTCTACTTTACTCTACTCTAGCTGAAGAAGCTTCTTGGATGAAAAGTAAAACATCTTCAAAAGTAAGAAAGCACCTTTGCCTTTTGAAAAAGCACCTTTGGGGCAACCATGACCTGGATGACTTAGAATTTCTGTAGACAATAGATTTAATCATTTGACCATATCAAAAATATAAAACTAATACAAATCACAAAGACATTAAAAGAAAATAATAGAACAAGCTCTCAGCAAATCCTCCCCACTACTGTTAACCCCAGCCCATTGTTGCTTCTTTACATGCCACTGCTAAAGAGGATTGCTGACAGCGACACCCCCCCACTCCCACCCCCACCCCCCGACAAACAAGAGCCAGTGATGCATTTTTCAGAGTTCATTAAACAAAGACTCTGTCCAAGGTCATCTTACCTGGAGAGCAAGGGGTTTCCACCTGACGTTCTTGAGAAGTGCCGGAGCAGAAACAAGAGTATTCTGAGGTCGCTTCTTCAACGTTAAGATCACCCCGTTTGGGTCTTCACGCAACGCATTGACCAGATTCTTTAATTGCCAGCCAACCTGAAAAGAAAATCCCACCGTGGAATTTTAAAAAGTCATTTTCCTCCTGCCTTTGGTTAGCTTTCTGTAACCAAGGCTGCTTTGATGTTAATATCTCAGTCAATCAATCCATTTATCGTTACAGCCAAAGGCCAACACATAAATTAAACGTTCAAATAAAACAAAACAAAACAGAACCAAACACAAGCAGACATAGCAATATATTACAACTAATGATGTCATTAGTTTTACAGACAGTATAACAAAACCTAGCTACCTTCAGAAAAACTGAATCCTACTGAACTGACAATAAAAATACATTGAGTATAGTCTAAGGCTGGATAAAAACACATACTCAAATTAATGATAAAAGATTACTAAAAAGATCTAAAATGTTTATTTATGTTTCTGGCGAATCCCCAGTGTTGCTGTGCAGCATCGAGCCACCTGCGCCGTGATCCCTGTCTGCTCGTCCTTATGCAGCCACTGGAGATAAATGCTTTCCTTAAATTAATATTGTGAACGAGGGATTCCTTAGGATTGACTTTATGTTACAAAGTGAGTGTGCAGAATTGACAGCTTGGATTGCAAAAATCCAGATGACCACCAGGGAGGAATACAGGATTAGATTTCTGTATGTCTTTGCTTCCACCTGGTGGTCATTAGTATGAAGTGCAGATGTGTGTATCTGTGTTATGCCGAAAAGACATGATCGGAATCCCTCTATATATTAAAGGAGCTCCTCCATTTAGCCAGAAAACAGCCTTGTGGCCGTTTTTTTAACACTTGCGTGTTAATGTCGACAAAGCAAACCCTCAAAGCAGCCACAGCTTTATTTTAGATGAAATATGAAGCCAGGATTTCTTTTAAATACTTTTCACAATATACCCAACTGTAATATAGATCTCGTCTATCACTCTCGGCAAGAGTTGTGTAGTGCCTGTTAAGCATTTTGTTCCTTTCTCTTTAAGAAAAAAGGTAATATTCGTTTATTTTAATTTTTAAATAGGGCAATATTGTGATAAACAATCCATTGCTCTAGCATTACTTTTTAAAAATACAGACAGTGATGTACTGTTCTAATTTTTATATCCTCTAACAAACTGAATTATTGCTTTTAATTATCTTCTCTACTGATGGATCTCTCTGTTTCACTGGAGGATTTTTTAGCAGCAGCTTCAGAATAATTACAAAATGAATCCTTGCTGTTGTAATAGGATCTGTTAATTTGGGGGTAGGGGAGAAATTGGAATGGGGAGATTGGCAAAGGGAGCTTGCATATTGGAGAATAATATTGCTGCAGTTTCTTCAAGGTGTTTAATTAAAGATAAAACATTATTTATTTGAGCTATGGAAAAGTCCACGGAGGGAGAACGGAATTTATTAAGTTATTGCAAGTAATAACACCATTTGCAAATAAAGCTCTTGTAACACAGAGGGCCACATTTCTCTGTCTTGAAACTTAGAGGCATTCTAAGCATTTTTTTTCTTAAAAGAAAAAAAAAAGGGAACAGTAAAAGAAATTCACCCCTTTACATTCCAATATGGAGGATCCTTTAAGTTTACAATCCTAGGAAAAGCTCTTTTGTTTGCATGAATAAACATTCCACCTTCCTATGAAATGCAATGTTTAAACAACGTTTTGAAAGAGCTGTTAAGCAAACAGTTGGAACATAGAAATGAAACAGAGTATTTTTTTTCTATTAGCATGCATGGAACATTTCCAGAATAAGCATTAAAGAGTTCAAGGGGCTGAGTTTGGAAAGATGTGGGGGGGGGGGAAGGAAGCAATAGCTTCTTAGTATGGCTTCAAAGTCCACTCTGGAAACCTTGCAAGACAAACACAGACTTTCCACGGTAATTGTCTTTACAGGTGGTCCTCGATTTATGACCCACAACGGAGCCCAAAATTTCTGCTGCGAAGCAAGACCTTAAGTGAATTTTGCTCCATTTTGCTCCATTTTCCTGCCATAGCTGTTAGATGAATCACTGCAGTTGTTAAGTGGGTAACCCATTTGTGAAGCGAACCCGGCTTCCCCATTGATTTTGCTTGTCAGAAGGTTGCAAAAGGGGATCACGTGACCCCAGGGACTCTGCAACCGTGATAAATATGAGTCAGTTGCCAAGCATCTGAATTTTGATCATGTGACCAGGGGGATGCTGCAACGGTTGTAAGTGTGAGAATTGGTCATAAGTCACTTTTATCCGTGCCGCTGTAACTTTGAAAGGTTATTAAAATGAACTGTTGCAAATTGAGGACAATCTGTAATTGCTTGAAAGGCTCAACAGGAGAACAAACACTCAGAGCCAGCCCTAATCAGTATTTAGATGGGCTGCCATTATATATTCTGTCCTCATTTTTCTGTTAGCCAAGCATTCTTAGTCTTTCATGGGACTTTTTTTTCCAGGAATTGCGATTTGCTATCCTGAAGATCTGTCTTTAGACCCATGGTGGCAAATCTATGGCACGCATGCCACAGGTGGCACACACAGCCCTGTCTGTGGGCACGCGGGCCGTTGCCCCAGTCCTAGGCCTTTAGCTGGGTTTTATAAAACCTTTATAAAACCATGTGCAAAAAAAAAAAGATTCAATCAATCAATTTCAACTTCTCGTGGGAAAAAAAAGATTGATTGATTGAACTTTTTAGTCCCATCCACTCTGATATTACCACCACAGCCACACCCACCCAATGGGCCACACCCACCCAATGGGCCACACCCACCCAATGGGCCACACCCACCCAATGGGCCATGCCCACCCAGCACCCGACGATACATAAGTGGGTTTTGGGTTGCAGTTTGGGCACTCGGTGTCTAAAAGGTTTGCCATCACTGCTTTAGACCATCAACAATCCAAGCTAGGTTGACTTCCATCTCTATTTGTATTCATGCTTTGAGGCTCTCCTGAAGCCATTCTTCTACAGCGCATGAAGAATTACACCCGACTAGGATCATTTTAGATGATTCAAGCATCTATCGTGAACTCATTATTAGTATATGACTGCTACGTTGCTTGATCATAATAATCTTGCCAATACTGAGAAAATAATCACCCTTGAGAACTTAAGAAAAGTAAAGTTGTATTTCTGGCTTCCCATTTATTTTTTTGTGAGTTTTAAACAAATCAATAGTGGCTAAGCTTTCTCTTGTGGCACGGCAGCTGCTGCAGAAGTTTTAAACAACACTAGTGGATTCACACCTTGTGTTAAATCAGAAGGTGGCATGCTGGTTTTTGATTTAGCACAATGTATGAACCAAGCCAGTTGGCTTGTAAAATCATGCCTTAACGTTAGATGTAAAGAAGGCCATTGTTATTCATTCTGACAATTATTATTTTTTTTAAAAAAATAAACCTTGACTTAGCATGATATATGATCTGCAACCCCAACATTGTTTAATACTTGTTCCCCATGTCAGTATTGTACAGCTAGCCCACATTTTGGATAGAGAGGACTGCTGGTTTGAAAGAGGGGTCAAAGAGGCCATCTAGGTCAAAACTGAACAGCCCTCTCTCAACAAAGGGGGAGGGATATGACCTCACCTATCCCCAGTCTACAACACGGTCCTTTCAGCAGTTCCAAGAAGGCTCCACACCCATCTGCACTACTCAGGTGACCCCGAGGACACAGATAAACCTCCAGGTGGCCTCAATGACTCTCTAAATGGATGCAAATGACCAGCTGTCTGCAAGGACTAAAAATCCTTCCATTTCCCCACCATCCAGTCAGAGCTGAAGAAGCTTCTTGGATGGGAAGCGAAACGTCTTCAAAGAAAAACCAGAAAGTCCAGTTGCCTCGTGAAAAAGCATCTTTGGGATAAGAGACTGGTCAGCCATTCATCTGGAGGGGTATACGGCAGCGGTCTATATACCCAGTGGTGGGGAGAGGGGAACTGGCCTGTTCAAGTGGTTGCCCGGTGTGTGCACATACACGTGATGCTTGCGCACGTCGAGCACATGTGCTGGCCAGCCGCTTGTGTGGCCCGGTTCTGAACAGGCCACAGCCCGGTAGTGGGCTACAACCGGAGGGTTGAGGACCCCCTGTAATAGGGTCTCCTGCTTGAGCAGTCCCTTCAAACCCTGTTATGCTATGCTCTATGCAGTGTGGGGTTCACCCGATTCGCACCACTTCGGCAGACCCGGTAGGTAATTTTTTTGTTGCCCAGGCCCAGAATGGACTTCCGGAAGCGGCTTCCACACAGAGAAACGGCTGTCCACCTATTTGAATCCCACCACTGGTTCTGTGGTCATTTTAGGAAGTGCCAAAGAAGACAAGAAGACACTGAACATAGCCCAGCCATGCTGTACGTGTAGTGAGATTTTTAAAGGTTAAAGAAAGCTGGAGGAAATCTTTGTCTCTTTATCTTAAAAAAAAAGAAAAGAAGAAGTCAAGTATAATTCTTCCTTCCAGCCAGACAGATTTTATTTGGGGGGAAAAAATCCTTAGAAAAGAAGAACAGATGGGAAAACCCAAACCCAAACCTTGCCCGGTCAAAGCAACACAAGTGAGGAGCAGATGCATAGATCCATTCTCAAAGATGTAGTCTGAAACAGGAGAAAGAAAGAAAAAACGACAACACAGAGATGCAAAGAGCCTCTGCCAGAGGCTGCCCTTTCAAAATGGTTATTGACAAGCAACGCAAGGGGTCTGCAAGTGCACAGTTCACATCCAGCCCTCTGGTGATGGATTTAACCTCATTTAGAATTGGATTGCAATACTAAATATATTTTACCAGGGAGAAAAATCAGACGAAAACGCAGTAGGATTCTAACTCGGTGAGCACACAGTCCGACACAATTATCAATATTGACTTTGCTCACATGAGTTCTGTTCCTTTCCTCCAGGCATAAACCCAATCATTTTCGAGCTGGTTTCTTTTAACCGAGAAAATGGGTTTGGCTATAAACGAATTGGGGCTTTATTTCTAAATTATTTCCCCTTTCATCTCTCTGTCCTTTAAGTTAGGTCCTGAAAACAAAAACAAAACAAACCCTCATCCTCCTGACATTTAATCGCAACCTGAAGAACCAGCTGGACTTTTGAAAACTGGGTATAAATGTTAAAAACCTGAGAGCCTTGGCAAATTTCACTAGCTCCTTCTTGCCGGAGAATGTTAAATAATTAACGCCCCAAAGATAAATTGCTCAAAGAGGAAACCTTAATGAAGGAGTCATTAAAAACTAAAAATATATATAATTGAGGCCATCCGGCCCCAAGTGTCAGTAGGCCGAAATGGAAAGCTCTTAAAATGTTATTGATGATATGGCTGAGTATTGAATTTGGGCAAAAATAGAAAGATGACGTCATGATGGACTGGAATTCTTGAAAGTGGAAAATTAGAGACACCACGGATACCCATATAAGGAACAGTGGCTGGAATTGGGTATGTCTAGTTTAATGAAGAGAAGGACGAGGGGAGACATGATAGCAGCCTTCCAGTATCTCAGGGGCTGCCCCAAAGAAGAGGGAGTCAAGCTATTCTCCAAAGCACCTGAAAGCAGGACAAGAAGCAACGGATGGAAACTAGTCAAGGAGAGAAGCAACCTAGAACTAAGGAGAAACTTCCTGACAGTGAGAACAATTAACCAGTGGAACAACCTGCCTCCAGAGGTGGTGAATGCTCCAACACTGGACGTTTTTAAGAAGAGACTGGACAGCCATTTATCTGAAATGGTATAGGGTTTCCTGCCTGAGCAGGGGGTTGGACTAGATGACCTCCAAGGTCCCTTCCAACTTATTATTATTATTATTATTATTATTATTATTATTATTATTATTATTATTATTATTATTTTGCATCACTTTGAGAACGCAATCATTATTAAGCTAAATAGTTGGTAACTATTTAAAGAAGCAAATTTCCATAACTGAACGCTTGCTGCTGATAATGGCCTTTTGTTCACCTGGAATATGTTATGAATATGTTATTCAGAAAGCATTCAATGAATTTTATTTTTCCATCTGAGATTCCTAGAGCAGCAGGGTGGCCTAGTGGTGAAGACCACTTGAAAAGTTGAGAGTTCAATCCTAGGTAGTGGCAGATTTTTCTCTCTTAGGGCGCACAGAAAAAAAAAATCTGCTGTGAACTCAGCATAGGCGTCAGGAAGGGCATCCAGCCAACAAATGCTCAGCTCCATCCAGTTGCCCTGTACCCCAAATGAGGGGATTACAGGGTTGTGAAAAGGGAGTTTTATTGTGGCTTCTTTTCTATAGATAGTCCTCAACGTACGGTCACAACTGAGGCAGAATTTCTGTTGTTAAGTGAGACATTGGTTAATTGAGTTCTGCCCCACTTTCTGACCTTTCTTGCCACAGTTGTTAAGTGAATCAGCACAGTTGGTAAATTAGCCACACCGTTGCTAAGTGAATCTGGTTTCTCCATTGATTTTACTTGTCGCCAAAGGGGTGTGTGTCACACAACCTCGGGACACTGCAACCGTCAGGAATATGAATCATGAAGCTAAATGCTCACTTGTGCATTTATGAGCCTGACAATTGTGCTGCTAACCACAAAAAAAGACTAACTAAAGTTAACACTAAGCAATGTTAATGCTGTATGGATGCATCTGCTAGATCTTTACCTTGTCAAATGTATTGTGTGAACAACTGCATATAAAGGAAGTGCTTCTTATCTCTTATCTTCTTATCTCTATTCCTATGCATTCCCATTGGTTCCACTACAGTAGCTAATATGGTACAGAGATATATTGCTGTGTCTGACAACAGTCATGTTGTGTTATCAGAAGAAGCAGAAAAATGTGTGCTTTGACTCATCACTGTACAACTAACAAGGTGTGTCTGAATGTCTAGGACTGATAATGATTGGTAAGAGGACTACAGAATCGTTAGAATGAACACTTGGAGTTGAGTTCAGGTATGGTGATGTGGACATGGTCTGTGTAAGACTACAGGACTTTGATTCATCTAATAAGCCAGTGCTTAAGATAAAATCTGCTCTGGTTGAAATCTGGATGGCATTCAGGATTTCTCATTTGAAAAATAAAAGGGTAAAAAATAATTTGATTTATCCAGGAAACAACAGAGAGCATCTGATTAGCACCAAGTGCAGTGAAAACTCTCTCTTAATGTCCAAGTATTCAGTCAGTCTGAGAAGCAAGTCAAGCACTCAAATGGATTATCGGGGGAAACTTGATATTTGATGTTTGAAGCAAAAGACTGAATAGAAAAGCTTTGATTTTTTTCCCCCATCAGCTGTTTTTAACCTACAGAAACAAGCATTTATGTAATCAATCCGAGGTTTTCGTGATTAAACTGGAGTCAATGTTAAAGTTGTTTGGTTAAAAGTAAATCAGGTAATAGATTTTGTTGTGGCGTGGCCCATATCCCCTTAAATGCATTGCTCAGATATGAATGAAGCCTTGTTCAAAAATCCATTTCAACTATTTTCTAACGGTTACTGGATTCAACCTTTAATTAAATTGAATTTATTCACATCCCTGTTGCATACACGAATGCAAGACAGATGAAGATTTTAAGCAGGGATCAGGCAGTAGGTTACCATATTATCTAAAGATTTAGTATATTGCACCTATATAAAGAAGATTAAACTTGTCTTCTTGAAACGTCAGTTTGGAGAAATGTCTCACCAACTTGGATAGATGTCTGTCGTCCACCGTCACAAAGAGTTGCATAGCAACCACTTTCCTGATGGTGATTTGTCTTACTCAGTATGAAGGCTACTGAAATGTTGAGTGATTGTAGGACACTTGTTCATTTTATCTGAAGCGAAGATGCCCTTGACCAGCATCAAGGATATTGTGTCAATGCACACACAAATGCAGGAAGTCTCATGGCTCCATCTCGGTGAAAAAAAAGTATTCTCAGCTGAATGAGGAACACAAGGGAAATGAATTGAGATCAGCTTCCGAATCTCCGTTTCTTTCATAATTAGAATGACACTGATGGAGTTCATTAGTTTGTTCTTCGCTCATTGTAAAACCGCACATGTTTCTTCATAAGCTGTTCTTTGATTGACACGCGGTTGGGTTGAAAGGGCAATCAGAAGGGGGGAAAAACCACACATTTTAGAGCAAAAAGGCTTGGCTTTGCAAAGCTGTTTCCAAAGAGTGCGTATTTTTTTGTTCCTAATTTTAATAAGTTACAAAGGGGAAGTAGGCACGTGATGGAACCGGTTTATGAATGCATATCCAAAATCAACACAGGCAGAAGTGTATTTGCTAAAAAAAAAAGTTTCTGAAATTCACTCCAATACGATGATCAGTAATAGTCATTGCTGAAAAGAGAATAGGGGGCCAAATGGAAGAACAGCATACTCTTTGAGGGAAGGCGGGTGGTTCCAAAATGGAATGAATGAATGAATGAAATGAATGAATGAATGAGTGAGTGAGTGAGTGAATAACCTTCTTTGTATTCTTACATTATCGGCTTGTCTTATAACAAAGCTAAACTGAGATTCCACGCACGTGTGTTGCTCCAATGCCCTGATAAAGAATATGCTGACCTTAGTTTAGCTTTGGGTTTATCTTCAATCCTGCCTTTCAACCTCATGAAAAGGTTAACAAAGTGGCATGCAAAACACCCTGTATTCATGCAAAAATTCTCCTAAATGGAAGAAAAAGAAACCTAGCACAAAACAAGAAGAAACTGTGAGGATGCAACGTATTTTCATATATGGTGGACTTGTAAAAAGGTTAAAGCTTTTTGGATTAAAATTTGGTGGAATATGCAAAAGATATTTAAGAAAAGGATAAAGTTTTCTCCGCAATTGTTTTTATTGGGTATTATTACAGATACTACTGTTATAGATACTAAGTTGATGTTGAATTTAATCACGGCAGCGAGACTCTTAGTAGCGCAATATTGGAAGAAGGAAGAACTGCCGACTATAGAAGAGTGGACTTTAAAAGTTTCCAACTTGGCGGAGATGGCAAAGATTTCAGCGTATTTGAAAGACCAATCGCAACAGAGATACATTGTGGAATGGAGGAGATGGATTGATTACATTCAGAATAAATATGGGACTAAAAAGTTTCATTTAGCATTTGAATAAGTAGTGGATCTATATGATGTATAATTAGTTAGTAGTTATTTTACTAAGAGTTAAAGTGCGATAGAATTTAATGTTTTATTGTTGTTAGCATATTTTAGAATATGTTTGCTTGTATTTTTATACCCTGTATTCAGCTCTGGGAAGTCGGGGAGGGGGGAGGGGTGGGTGGGGAGGGGTTGGGGATAGGGGAGGGGGAGGAGGGGGGGTTTGTACTCAAAAATGTATTGTAAAACTTTTCAATAAAAAAAATTGTTAAATGCAGGTAAGCTTTCCTAAGAAAGTTATCTTAATTGTTGCATTTCAAGTAAAACTTGTATTTGTTTGCTTATGGGGAATAGTATGGAGATGCAAAAAAAAAAGGTATGGGGAGAAAAAAAGTACTCAATATATTCATTTTCAAAGAAATAGTAACAGTTGATTATTAAAACTCAAATAATACTGAAAAAAAGAAGAAACTGTCCAATTTCAAACCCATAATAAAACCACCAGACGATAAAGCAATAAACATAATAGCTAATATTCTGGTCACGTGGCCAGTGTGACTGTATGCCAAAGGTGCACAGAACATTGTTACCTTCCCACCAAAGTGGTACCTATTTATCTACTCATATTTGCATGCTTTTGAACTGCCAGCTGGGCAGGAGCTGGGGCAGGCAAAGGGAGCTCACCCCATCGTGCAGCGCTGGGATCTCGAACTTGGACTGTTAACTTTCCAGCTAACAAGCTCAGCATCTTTTAGCTGCTGAGCCCATCAGACCCCTATACAGGGGTAGTTGCAACACCATAAGAAGGGACGCGGTGGCTCAGTGGGTTAGGACGCTGAGCTTGTCGATCAGAAGGTCGGCAGTTTGGCAGGTCGAATCCCGAGTGCCGCGTAACAGAGTGAGCGCCTGTTACTCGTCCCAGCTTCTGCCAACCTAGCAGTTCGAAAACCTAGCAGTATGTAAAAATGCAAGTAGAAAAATAGGGACCACTATGGTGGGAAGGTAACAGTGTTCCGTGCGCCTTTGGTGTCTAGTCATGCCAGCCACATGACCACGGAGACGTCCTCGGACAAGCGCTGGCTCTTCGGCTTTGAAACGGAGATGAGCACCGGCCTCTAGAGTCGGAAATGACTAGCACGCATGTGCGGGGGAACCTTCACCTTTACCTTACTAAGAAGGTCAACATTGACCTCCTGACAGCAGTGGAATAAGTGAGCAGTGTCCAACACAGGGGAACTAATGTAAACCTAAGAGAGGAAACCATACATTTCCACTTCTCTTACAAAGGTTCAAACCAATTCACAGTGAAAAGGATACATAAAGATGTTAAATGGCCACTGGTGCTAAGCTAATCCTTCTCAATAAAAGGAGGCGATTAAAACAAATGACTGCTTAGTATTTCCTGAGAAGTGTACTCACCACCGTTTGATGATTGACCTGGATCACCTCATCTCCTGCATGGATTTTCTTACATTGGTCCGCTGGAGACTAAAGGCAAGAGAAACGGGGAAAACCAGCCATAAGTCCCATTTTTCCCAGTGCCGTTGTAACTTCAGACGGTCCCTAAAGAAACTGCTGTAAGTCGAGGATGACCTGTGCGTCAGTCGCCTGATCACAGCCGCCACCTCCTTTAACAAATTTCTCTCAGGGAAAAAAAAAGTATGTATTTTACGAGATATGTGTTGTCTCTGTATCCACCTTCCCCTCTCCCCCCTCCCCTTAATACAGTATTTTGTCTTCTGCAGCAAAAACCTTAAAAAGAGAAAAGCATTTGTAATACAGGCAGTGCTCGACTTACGCCCACGACCGAGCCCCACATATCTGATTGTTAAGTGAGGCATTTGTTAAGTGAGTTTTGCCTCCCCATTTTACAACCTTTCTTGCCACAATTGTGAAGTTGTTGAGGAACTCGGTTGTTAAGTCAATCTGGCTTGACTTTGCCTGGCAGCAGGTCGCAAAATCCGGGGACGCTGCAACCGTCATAAATATGAGTCAGTTGCCAAGCATCTGAATTTTGATCAGGTGACCCCCGGGATACTGCAACGGTCATACGTGTGAAAAATGGTCATGGGTCAGTTTTTTTCCCCAGTGCCATTGTAACTTTGAATGGTGACTAAATGAACTGTTGAAAGTCAAAGACTACCCATATCCATAAAGTATTTTGTTTTCTATAGCAAAAACCTTCTCTCTCCTTCCCTCCCTCCCTCCTCCCTCCCTCCCTCCCTCTCTCTCTCTCTCTCTCATCTATTTATCATCTATCATTGTCACCATTATCATCTATCATCTCTCTATCTCTCCCTCTCTCCCTCTGTCATCTCTCTCTCTCTCTCTTTCTCTCTCTGTCTGCTTGTCTGTCTGTCTGTCTCTATCTATCTGTCTGTCTGTCTGTCTGTCTGTTGTCTGTCTATCTTCATCATCATCATCTCTCTCTCATCTATTTATCATCTATCATCATCACCATTATCCTCTCTCTCTCTCTCTCTGTCTGCCTGTCTCTATCTATCTGTCTGTCTGTTGTCTGTCTATCTTCATCATCATCACCATCATCTCTCTCTCTCTCTCTCTCTCTCTCTCTCTCTCTCTCTCTCTCTCTCTCTCTCTCTCTCTCTCTCTCTCTCTCTCTCTCTCTCTCTCTCTCTCTCCAAGGCAAAAAGCACTTGTAATACAATACAGTACAATTAATTTTGGCTACAGCCTCTGTATATTATTTGATCTGGGGACAATGACATAATACATTGCAACTTGAGAAGGGTGTAACCAAAGAGGACATTTGGAGAAATCCACCAAATGTTATTAGGCTCTCAGGAAACCGTCAGCAGAGAAGCTGAACACAAACTGACTCTGAACAAAAAGCAACGTCTTAGGAACCCCATGCAGAAGCACTTCAAAAGCCACCAACTTTTTTTAAAAAAGAAAAGAAAGAAAAGAAAAGAATTCTTTGGAAGGGAAATATCATCCAGTCCAAACTAACAAAAGAATCCCAACTTGGGGAAGAGTTTTTGTCTGTTCACATTTCAATTAAATGCATCCCCTAAAGCATACACAAGAACTAACCGCCGAGGCGAACAATGGGATCAGCTGCAAAGGAAAGTTGATTTCTTTCCAGTTTTCTCAACTGCCGAGAAGAGAGGCACAAGGCTCGACAACATTGTTCAAAACTGGGCAATTATAGAGACTGCAGAAAGTATATAAATTTATCTGAAGTCCAGCAGGCATAGTTTCCGAGATATTGGTGTGCTTCTCAAGGAAATAGCTTTTAGGGTTCTTTTATGCCTTTTAGTTAGACCCATATGTCTTTCTAATGGTGTAGCTATCAGCTAAACTCAACTCTGCCTCCTCCAGTCAGCTGCCCTTTGGATGTCTTGGGAACCTACTGAATAGATCCCAGCTAGGATTTGGCTAGCATCCTCATCTATCATCTCTCTATCTTCCTCATATCCATCTCTTTCTCTCTTAGTGTGTCTGTCTGTCTGTCTGTCTGTCTGTCTGTCCGTCTGTCCGTCCGTCCGTCCATCCATCCATCCATCCATCCATCCATGCATCTATCTATCTATCTATCTATCTATCTATCTATCTATCTATCTATCTATCTATCTATCTATCTATCATCATCATCACCATCATCGATCATCTCTCTATATCCCTCCCTCCCTCCTTCTCTCTCTCATCTCTCTCTCTGTCTCTATCCATCTGTCCATCCATCCATCCATCCATCCATCCATCCATCCATTCCTCCATCTATCCATCTATCTATCTATCTATCTATCTATCTATCTATCTATCTATCTATCTATCTATCTATCTATCTATCTATCTATCTATCTATCATCATCACCATCATCGATCATCTCTCTATATCCCTCCCTCCCTCCTTCTCTCTCTCATCTCTCTCTCTGTCTCTGTCCATCTGTCCATCCATCCATCCATCCATCCATCCATCCATTCCTCCATCTATCCATCCACCTATCCATCCATCTCGTCCATATTGTCCATATCATCCAAGCACTTTAAGACTTGAAGCATTTGTGAATGCAGTCATGGAGGCATGGAGAACCTCAATGAAACCAACCTTAAAACTGTACCTTCCTCCAGCCCTGACTGCCAATCCTCAAAGTCTGCTTTCCATCAGAAAGGCTGCCAAAGGCATCTTCTCCCTTGGTCTTCTAAATAATGTAAACACTCGATTTTGTCTTTATTTACGCTCCACCTTCTCACAGCCCTGCCCTCCTTCCTATCCTTGTAGAACTGGAGAAACCTACCCACCCACCCATCTTCCGTTCCTTTCTCCCTTAAAGTTTAAAATAGATCTTTCCTTTTAAACGGATTCCACAATTATAAAGGGGAGGAGAAAGGGAAGGGAGAGGATGCCCATTTGTGCTGAACATAAAGTGATATAAATATCACAATAAAATTAGCAAGTGTGCTTTATTACTCTACTGGAATAACTGCTACCACGTATCCTAGGCGGATTTAGGAGACCTCTGCAGAGACACAATCAGCACACAATCATCTGCCTTCCATTCTCTGAGAATCATCAACACAATCATAACCATAATGTTAGTTTCAGCCATTCCCCCCCTTCCCCCCA
Organism: Vipera berus; assembly: GCF_964194415.1. Taxonomy (NCBI): domain Eukaryota; kingdom Metazoa; phylum Chordata; class Lepidosauria; order Squamata; family Viperidae; genus Vipera; species Vipera berus. The sequence continues at coordinate 10,822,976 of NC_138214.1, forward strand.
TCTTCATTTCATTCTGTTTCACTTAAAGAGTTTGCAGTATGTTTCCTAAGGAGCAGGTCAGTCTCATATTCCCCAGAGGGAAAGGGGAGGTTATATCAATAATAATAATAAAGGCTAACTCCCTTTTCCATCCTGCCTTGTTAAACTGGGATAATTTTATTCCCGAGTCCATCTCTCACGTGGAAAATAAGCCTTGGGGAAAGAGAGCACGAAAAGAACCCTTAAAAGCATTTCACTTTAATAAAAGTCAGGTAAAGAAGATTTTTTACAAGGGATGTGGTGGCTCAGTGGGTTAGGACGCTGAGCTTGTCGATCAGAAGGTCGGCAGTTTGGCGGGTCGAATCCCGAGTGCCGCGTAGCAGAGTGAGCGCCTGTTACTCGTCCCAGCTTCTGCCAACCTAGCAGTTCGAAAGCACGTAAAAATGCAAGTAGAAAAATAGGGACCACTCCGGTGGGAAGGTAACAGCGTTCCGTGCGCCTTTGGCGTCTAGTCATGCCGGCCACATGACCACGGAGACGTCCTCGGACAAGTGCTGGCTCTTCGGCTTTGAAACGGAGATGAGCACCGGCTCCTAGAGCCGGAAATGACTAGCACGCACGTGCGGGGGAACCTTTACCTTTACCTAAAGAAGATTTTATTTACTCTTCCTCCATCCTTTCTGAATATAAAATATAAGCATCGTCTGAGCATTCATGGGTGTAGCCCTTTATGCAATTTGAGCCGGGGAATTGAAATTGAGTGGCAGGTTACACACTTTTCTTCTGGTTCTGCCAGCCCCAAAGAAAATTGGGGGTGGGGGGTGGGGGAAGAAGCCTCCACCAGAGAATTAACACAATTATTTTAAACCCTCACTTGAAAGAGAAAAGGAGGAAGATTTCTAATGCGATCTGATCAATGTGTCTGTTAAAAATGATGCAAATATAAACATAACATAGAGGCACGCACCTCCTCTTAGCCGTAAAAATGCTTGCCTGCTCAGATGTAGATGTTGCAAAAGGAATTTTGCCAGCTGCCACATCTTTCCCCAAGAGCAGAACGGGACAACTTGCCAGGGCCAACTTGCCGTGGAACAACTCATCGCAGGACCATTCAACAATTCGATTTAATTCTTTAAAATAATTTCTAAAAATATTTTAATTTTTGTACTGCACATTTTCATTTTGTCCCTCCTTCGGCATCCTTTCTGCAACGATTCTAGTCCCCCATGTCTTCAATATTGGTGTAACTCAGTGGTCCTGCGGCGAGTGTCCCTTCGTCCATAGCTGTCGGGCCCAGGAACAACACACAACAATCCAGCCAGAGTTCAGTTCCCTTACACACAATAGGCGGTACAGGTACTCCTTGACTTACAACCACAATGGAGCCAAAAATTTCTGTCGCTAAGTGAGGAGTTCGTCCAGTGAGTCCTGCCCCATTTTACAACCTCTCTGGACGCAGTTGTTAAGGGAAACACTGCAGCTGTTAAGTTACTAACACGGTTGTTAAGTGAATCTAGCTTCCCCATTGAAGGTCGCAAAAGGATCACGTGACCCATTGATGACCCTGCGTCCGTTATAAATGTGAGTCAGTTGCCAAGTGTCTGAATTTTGATCACGTGACCCAGGGGATGCGGCAACGATCATAGATGTGAAAAATGGTCACAAGTCACTTTTTCAGTGCCGCTGTTAAGTTCAAACAGTCACTAAATGAACTGTTGTAAGTTGAGGACTTCTTGTATCTTGCCACACTAAACTTTTATTACTTTTTATCTTAATAGATGTACCCTGGAAGATTCTAGGAAGAAACTATCCTAACTCTCTTCCTCTGTCTCCAACCCAGCTCTGGGCTGGGCTACCTCTTGTCTGCCCCCATCCTTGGAATGTGCTCCCTCTTTTTTGGGGGGAAAAAGTGACACTTCACTACAGTCCATCACAAACACACACTTCGTAGGCACTGTCCATCACAATAGCATTTTCTTTCTTCTTAGTTTTATAAATTATTGCTACCGACTCTGGGTTCCCCTTGAGCTGATTGCTGCCTTCCTTGGTTGGATACACGCTTCCTCTTTGTTGTGTTCTTGGGATTAACATATGGATAATGTTTCCTATCTTTATAGAAGACATTGAATAATGTTATACTGAAATCTGGCTTCCATTTTGCTGCGTTGTTTTCAGGCACCTTTTAATTTTGTTTTAGCTTCTCTTGAAACTACCTCAGCTTATTGCTGGAATGGCTGAGAAGGCTTCCTTGATGCTTTGGCATCAGCTCTGAACTTTCTCTAGCTGTCTACATTTCTCAGTTTGAAAAAAAGTCAAATGGAAAGATAGTCCCTTGAGATTTAATTACAAAAATAAACAGTCTAGAAGACTGAAAACCGCTGGGGAGATATTTCTGATGAAATGAAAGTCGGAACATCCATCCATATCTCTCGGACACTTTGTGACTAAGAAGGAACAAGAACTCCCTACCCAATCCTTGAGAATTTCATAGTAGTTCACTCCTCCGTTGAAATAATTTCAAGGGCAACTCTTTTTCCTCAAACGGGATGAGGTGTGGGGGAGACAGTACAGGAGAAGTTTTCAACTGGGCTCTAGTATCCGATAATTTATGGAATGGAAATGAATCTCACGTTTTAAAGAGCTGTGCAAAACTTTATAGACTGAGGTGGTCAACTGCAATGCTTGCACCATTCTTTAGAAACCACAACATATGTGTTGGCCTCAACAAATGTTCTTAAGGTTGGAATGAAAAAGAGGAGAAGACATTCTTCTCCCAGAAGGAAAGACCACTCTGCAAACAAAACATTTATTTTTTAAATAAATAAATGCAAACTCTTAGATACTTGCTGCCTCCTCAGCCTCTTGAAAGTCTTCTGTTTAAAACATTCAAAGTGGAGTTGCATGCTAGAAGGTATCAGATTTGGCAATGGAAGACCAAATGCTCGAACTTGATAAGGTTTGCATGATCTCTAGATAGCTACTATTCTCTATCTTAAAGCTGATTACATATCACTATTTTATAGGCTTCCTTAATTTCCTGGGCCCAAATTTGCTTCATTAAGCTAGAGCTTTTAGAATGGAATTTTACAACAAAATGAAATTATAGAGTAGAACAGAGGGGGATGAAGAGAAAGAGAGAAAATGATCTCTATCTATCTGTCTGTCTATTCATCTGTCTATCTGTCTGTCTATCTGTTTATCTCTCTCTCTCTCTCTCTCTCTCTCTCTCTCTCTCTATATATATATATATATATATATATATATATATATATATATATATATATATATATATATATATATATATATATATATATATATATATATATATATATATATATATATATATCCATCCATCCATCCATCCATCCATCCATCCATCCATCCATCCATCCACCCTCTTAGTAGAAAATGGAGTTCACTCTTATGATTGGTCATTTAATCTATGAACAATATCTAGCTGGATAAAACTAAACATTTTGTTACAGGAAGCTTTACTAGAAAATCCATAGGGACTTGGCTTTCTACAGGACTGGCTGTAGAGATCCATACTTTTGATCAATAGTTGAAATTCTTCTGACTGCTGGCAGCTTCTGGAGTCCCCCACCTTCTTTGTCTCGCTGTTTTACTCATCTCTTTACCCCAGATGACTTTGATCTCTAACAAAAGTGAGTTAAGGAAACATTTTCAACCTACTTGATGGTCTACTTTGGGTGGGGCTGGTCCAGAAGAAGAAAATAAGCTTCTAGATTATGATGGCAGTGATGAAGAAGAAGCAAAAGATTTATAGATGCCACCTTGGGGGGGAGGGGCAAGTCTTGGAAGGATGTCTGTCATTTCAAGGCCTCTCTGCTTAATTTTTCTCTCTCTCCAACTCTTCCTTAACTCAGTTAAATCTGTAGATTATATGCCAAGTTAAATCATAGCAGTCATGTGCTGAAACAGGACTTTAGAAACCAAACACCAGGTGTTCAGATCTCCAAACAGCTGGAGACTTCAAGGAACAGAATGAATTATGTATCACGATGGTGAAGTCTATGCAAGAATGAACAATTTCTATTCTATTTAAAGTACAAGATTTGGGGCTATACGTTTCACCCAGTTACTAAAAATGCATTTGCTGAGTTTTTCCTCCCCCAGTAAACTCTCATGCCTTCTTCTAATGTGTTTTAAAATAAAACACCCTGAACTGAAACACTTAACAATATCCAACATGACAGGCATCTAGAGACATAAAATTCAGTGCACTGTCAGAGTAACTTCAACTCAGTAGGGAAAAAGGAAAGATTAGAGGATAAAAGCCATTTGCCAGAGAGCTGAAGGTGAAAAGCTATGAATGGAATATAGAAAAACTCATCCATAATAAATCTTAAGAAAGTTTGAGCCTAGGTCAATTATAAACCCCACAATTTCCTTCTTTTTTTAACCATATCTTTTCTTAAAACAACTTGAATGCAGGTAATCCTTGACTTATGACCACAATTGACCCCAAAATTTCTTTTGCTAAACAAGACAGATGCTAAGTGAATTTTGCCCCATTTTACAACCTTACTTGCCACCGTTGTTAAGTGAATCAGTGCAGTTGTCAAGTTAGTCACCTGGTTGTTAAGTGAATCTGGCTTCCCCATTGACGTTGCTTGTCAGAAGGTTGCAAAAGGCGATCACATGACCCTGGGACATGGCAACCATCATAAATACGTGTCAGTTGCCAAGCGTCTGAATTTTGATCACACGACCAAGGGGATGCTGCAATGGACGTCAGTGTGAAAAATGGACATAAGTCACTATTTTCGGCAGAGTTGTAACTTTGAATGACCACTAAAGAAACTGTTATAAGTCAAGGACTACCTGTATATATGCGTATGTATCCATGTATGTATGTGCACATATATATATATACGGATGTAAACATGCATGGAAATAAGGACAACAAGCCTGACAAAAATAAAGAAACATACATTTTCTGTTGTCCCAGTGATCACATGTAGTCCATCATAGGTTGATTTAATATACATTCCCTAAAAAAAGAATGAGATGAGAAGCCATTAATACAAACATCACACATGAATTAGTGGTTCCTGCAACAAAGACTGGCATGTGGAGTGCTCCTGTTAAGGGCCCTAGCCAGCCAACTAGCCAAACCCTTTTCTAAAATATGAACATAGAACATGGAATAACGGAGTTGGAAGGGTCCTCGGAGGCCATCTGATCCACCCTGCTGCTTGAGCAGGAGAGTCTATACTGTTTCAGATAAATTGTTCCCCAGTCTCTTCTTGAAAGCCTCCAGAGATGGGGCACCCACAGCTTCTGAAGGCAAGCCATTCCACTGGTTAAATATTCTCGCCGTTAGGAAATTTCTCCTAACAGTGAGAAAAAAATAATAATCCATTGTTCTCCGAACACCCCATTCTATCCTGTCTTGCCGATTTCCCCCACCATTTTCAGATTTCCCTTTAGCATTTCTGTGGCCATCAAGCATTTTTACTAAGTCAGGTAAACCCTGTAAGGTTTAAAAACAAGTCAGATATGAGTTTTCCCAACCTAACAATGTTTTCTGAAGTACAATGGGGACCAAGCATAATTACCTGCAACCTATTGTTTCGAAATAGGAATGGTTAATACTGAGACAGGTAGATCTCCGACAGAGAAGGGGAATCAGAGTCAGCCTTGGACTCCACCAGAGAGCTGGATGAAGTTCTGCCTTTCTTTCCCCTCCTTGATCTTCAAACAGAAAACTTAGGGATTCATATTGACCGTATAATTGAGTGTGAAAATGCCAAGGATTTGGGCAGAGAGGGAGAAAGAAGAACTTCAAACTCTGAAGATTAAACAACAAAAAATACTTTTTATCACCAGAATCTATTTCTGTCATTTCTGCACCCCATACAGAGCACTAACTCATTTTTTTTAAAAAAGACCCCTTGAAGATTTAGATGCTATTTTTATTCAGCATCCTTGAATAAGTGCTGGGTGCACTTCTTTGTGTTGAAAACAAGGAACTTTTCAGCTCCTTTTTTTTTCTAGGAAAAACACAGCCCTTTGAAGCTTGTCTTTGCAAGGAGAACAACAGGTAGGGGTATAAAAGCTGCGCCGATGTGAGGCTTCATCAGAATAAGCCTGTTCAGGAGCTGCTGAATGACTATGATGAGTGGCTTCTAAGCAGGATATTTGTGTGCTTCATCCAGGTTTAGAATCATCAAGTCCCAGGAGGTTTGCTGGCGGTAACAAGAGAGAACTTGCCTTTCTTTTTTCTAGCTTCCTTAGATCTGCCAACCCCAGAGGTGGAAAAGAAACCAGGATGAACACTGTAGGTTATGAATTTGCAGGATTGATGGCTCTAAACTAAATGTTTTGGAGGCTGGCTTGACCCAAGGGATCAACCACACCATCAAGAGAGGGTTAAGACAGCCATTTGTCTGAAATGGTATAGGGTCTACTGCTTGAGCAAGGGGTTGAACTAGAAGACCTCCAAGGTTCCTCCCAACTCTCTTATTCTAATCCAAGGGGTCTCCAAACTTGGCAAGTTGGAAGACTTGTGGACTTCAACTCCCCAAATTCCTGCTGGCTGAGGAATTCTGGGAGTCTTAAAGTTGTCAAGTTTGGAGAATTCTATTCCATTCCGTTCCGTTCTATTCTATATGCAGAATATCTATTTGCGCATGGTTGGGCCCAGGTTGTCCTGCATCCTGAGCAAAGTGATATGAGCCAGCTGGCTGGAGTAGTAATTTGAGACCTTTGGTATCAATCCTCTACTTAAGCCCAGTCCAACGTGGTGGGATTTTGCAGACTGCAGATGTGAGCTTCAACCATCGCTTTATGGAAGTTATACCTCAAATGAAAGCGGTCTCATTACAGGTTTGTAAAAATTGCAGAGGTTGGAGAAAAACTTGATGCATGCAGTATTAGATTTGGTGGAGAATTGACTAGTCCCGGCCTTTTGGAGGGAGGAGATGGGACAGAAGGTGACACATAAATGATCTGTTGGCTCCTTTGCACAGAGCGTGGAGGGCACATTTCAACTTACAACATCTGGTGAGATGCACTTTTGAGGGACCGGAAACTTGGAAACAGTTTTCCCAAGGTTGCAACGCAGTTTTTGCAACCTTCCTCTGGCCTTTGTCCAAATCTTATTTGTCTTCCCTCTTGTATCCAGAAACACCACATGTGCATGAATCTCCTTGAACATTTGTAGCCTTCACTTTAAGGGCGATCCTCCAAGGGCTACTTTATCCTTCATCGTAAGAAGCTGCTGACACTAAAGGAAATCTATAGCTTCCTGGGTCATGAAGACACCGCTTGAGGGACCATTTCGTATTATGTTCCATCAGACAGGCAGACCAAACTATACAAATTACCCGTACAGGATATATATTTTTTTCCTTCCTCTGCTGCCATCTGTTATGGGGTAGTAGCAGGGCTTTTTTTCTCATTGAATGCTCAGAACGGAGTTCCGGCACCTTTTTTGGATGGAACCTTGTAGGGTAGGCAAGGCGGGTTGTATAACATGTGTGAGTTCCGGCACCTTTTTCTTTTACAAAAAAAGCACTGGGTAGTAGAGGAAAAAGCTGCCACAGGCAGTTCCCGACCACACCAGGAGGTTTCTAATTTATTGTTAGTGTAGCATCCATCTGTATGACAACATGGGTGGATATGAAAAAAAAATGGAAGGGAAGATCATAGCAAGTGTGAGGGGGATTTATCTGGGCAGTCCTAGGAATGGAGAAGTCGATTTTTACTTCTGAAGTAAACATTCCCACAGACCCAAACGTTTGCTTCTCCTGCATAGTTGGAAACAACAAACAAGCAACCTACCTTCACAACTGTATCTTTGCCCATAATCTCTCCTAAATTATCCATTCTTTCTTGTGCGTGTCTCCCCTAAGACAAATGTTTTGGAGGGGATTTTTTCCCCCTTTTCCTTTTTTTGGTGGGGAGATACATTATTTATGGCGATACGGTGCAAAACTCAAAGAAGTGTGCAGGCCGAGGGATTGCTGCAATCCCATTCATGATTATTTCAGAAAGAGAAAAACGTGGTCAGGTTTCACTGAGAGGTAAACTAAAGGTATTTATCCCTATCTGGTTAGATCCCTGAATAAGAGCGAATGTCTCAGTTCTCTTTTCAACATCAGCCCCGGTGCACTGCGTACGTTTTCTCCTAAAAGCAGATGAAACTAACTCGATACTTGGGGTGGGGGTGGGGTTCCTGTGCTGAGTGAACTCAATCTAACATAGAACATTGGGATTCATTTAGCCCAGGATGGTGGACACAGACGAATAGTGCTCTTCAAGCATAAGATTCTACCAGCCCTTTCGAGAAATGCCAAAGACTGAACCTACAGTATGACATCCACATGTCAAACACATGCTCTGTCCCTAAGCTAGCTCATCCCTCCCTGCCTGCCTTCAGAGGTTGTGGGGCTTCATCACGGAAGGCTTTAAAGAAGAGCCTGGACAGCCATTTGTCTGAAATGGTATAGGGCAGTGATGGCAAACCTTTTAGAGACCGAGTGCCCAAACTGCAACCCAAAACCCACTTATGTATCGTTGGGTGCTGGGTGGGCGTGGCCAATTGGGTAGGTGTGGCCAAATGGGTGGGCATGGCCCATTAGGTGGGTGTGGCTGCGGTGGTAACGGCAGACTGGGTGAGACTAAAAAGTTCAATCAATCAATTCCAACTTTGCGAGATCTTTTTTTTCCCCAGTGAGAAGTTGAAATTGATTGATTGATTGATTAACCTTTTTTTTTCCTTTTGCACACGGCAGCGGAGGCCTAAAGCGAAAAGATTTTATAAAACCCAGCTGAAGCGCTAGGACTGGGGTGACAGCTCGTGTGCCCACAGAGAGGGCTCTGCGTGCCACCTGTGGCACTTGTGCCATAGGTTCACCACCACGGGTATAGGGTCTCCTGCTTGAGCAGAGGTTGGACTAGAAGACCACCAAGGTCTCTTCAGATTCTATTCTATTCTATTCTATTCTATTCTATTCTATTCTATTCTGTTCTGTTCTGTTCTGTTCTGTTCTGTTCTGTTCTGTTCTGTTCTGTTCTGTTCCGTTCCGTTCTGTTCCATTCCGTTCCATTACATCATTCCATTCCATTCCATCATTCTATTCTATTCCATTCCATTCCATTCCATTCCATTCCATTCCATTCCATTCCATTCCAGCAAAACAATATCTAGTTAAGATTTCTGCTAGATGTAACTTGTTGTTCTGTGCAGGTCTGGGAAAACCTGACATTTCAATTTAGCAGAATCGAGACCAGGATCCAGAAGCCTGTCCTAGCAAAACAAGGACAGAGAAAGCTGCTGGATTGTTATTAATTTAAAGGCATTCTATCCAACCAGCGTTGCAACTTACTAAGATTTCTGGGAGAGTTCAACAAATGTAGAAGCTCATTAAGGAGAAAGAGAAATGCATTTTGACAAATATTGTTCGATCTCTGTTCATCTTTTACCTGGCAGATTTATTCACACTTGCCCTGTAGTTCTCAGACTATTTTTTTTCCAGTTCAACTGATAACATTTTGGGATTTAGAATCAGCATGCTCAACTCAAATGATTTTTTTTTCATAGACTGGCCACTGCTTTTTATCTAAGAATGGAAAAACAAGAGTTGCAGATTTTTGATGGAACTCAAAAAGGAAGAATAAAGCTTCTTGGGGGAATGTATCTGAAAAAAAAATCCAAAGCAACAGTGATAGAGCTTTGTAGCTAAAGTTGAGCACCGTCAGGCTGATTAGCTTCATCTGATGTGACAGAAATTCCGAGCAGAGTTGTGCACTGCCCAAATATTAGTTATAATAAAACCTTTTCTTTAGGCATTTTTCCCCCCGTAATTCAGATGCAAAGGGCCTGTGTCAATGCTAGACGCTTCCTTTTGCGGTTCCTTTTATTCCTCCTGTGGGAAGGGTTCCTTCAGACATTGAAAGCATGTTTTTGTATTTTACAGATGATGGGCTTCTCCCCATAAAAATAGGCAAGTTACAATCACTCGAGTGTGACCTCAGTTACAAAAACAAGGCAGTGTGATGGTCTGTGGGCTTTGATGCTGACCTTTATTAGCCCACAACTGAGGATTTTGGGGCAGGGCACACTCTCCTTTCTCCTGAGAAACCCTTATTAGGTTGCAACAAAAGGGGGCTGGTTTAACATATTTAAGTTTCCCACAGTCGCTTAAGGCCACACATTCTACAGTTCTCAAACTTTGCTGAGTATTGTAGGAAGTGTAAAGAGAGAAGAGAATAGAGAAATTCACACAGAAGTGTATTATTCCCCCCCCCTGTGATGCTTATATACTTTTTTTTTGCTCTGGGCAACAACTGTCAGGTGCAAATAACCAGAACCTACCTACCTATGCAGAATTTGAGCTAACTATTTCATTATGTTCTACCTCTAATACAGGAATCTCTCCAGTCTGGCAGCTCTTTCTTGGGAACAATTAGATGAGGCTCCAAGGAATTCAGGGAGAATTGGTTTTGGTCCTTTACAGTTGTGAGTGACTCTAGATTATTTCTTCACTTGATTCTTCCTGCCTGCCAGGCTATGTTCTTCACATCTGTCCATCCAAATATCAATATCACATCTGTTCATCCAAATATCATGCCCTATAAGGTTAGGGTTTATTATCATTCTCTTCTTTCAGTAATCCTTCCAAGTGTTGTATAAGGATCTCACCTGAGTGAAAAGAAGTAATTGGAGCAGAACTGGATTGGCTCTTTGGATATAACCAAGAAGAAGAGCCCAAAATTGGCGAAATATGCATTTAATTATTAAGCATATCAGCAATTGACTCTGGATCAATGGCATGTATTTTAGTTTTGTCTCGAGCCAAAACCAGCAACCAAACGAACAAACAAACAAAAAGAATTAACTAGAAAGAAGAAATTGAGAGACAACATTTAGGATTACATTTTACCTCTGGATCTTTGGCTCAGTTTCCTAACTGGGGATTCTTCAATTGCAACTCTGTTATGATTATTTGAGTACCCACTTTGGCTGAGTCTTATGTTCTATGCAACACTTAAAGACACAGGCAACTTGACCTAGGCAGAACGTAGGCAGGACAGTGTTATAACATCATCACTCACTGACCTATAGTTTCAAAGGTATGTCCTCTCATCCTTCTCTTCCACATGATTCAGTCTTCCACCAGGTTTAGATTTCCATCAGATTTTTAATCCCATCACAACAGCAAAGCCTTCTTTCCACCGAAGCCAAACAATGGATGTTTTATTGACAAGATGGGATGTTCATGGACATTCTAGAACTTCACCCTACTTCAGTATTGGAAACATCAGCACCACCAATGCACACCAATCAATCTTTCTCAATCTCGGCAACCAGAAGATGTGTGGAGTTCAATTCCCAGAATCCCTTAGCCAGCATGTTGGCTGAGGAATTCTGGGAGCGGAAGTCCATACATATCCAGGTTGCCAAGGATGAGAAAGGCTGGTATAGATGAAGACATTGAAATTGGGCAGAACTATCCCTAGAGCTGTCAGTGTCTGAGTTTGACCTCGGTTTGGTACCTATTCTGATCTACCACCTGAAGCAGCAAGTTCATGATACCTATGGTAGGACTGAAATCCCCTTTAATCATCTGATTTGTTTTCAGAAATCTGGTATTCTTCTACTTTGCTCTTGCTTACCAAACCTTCACTGGGCATAATGCTGGTAAGATGAACAACTTCAAGATGAGCTGACTGAGACACCAGAGAATCTGATGAAAGAGAGATGATATGATCACAGATACCAGACAGCGTTTTACACTGTAGGAAAGGAGGAGAGAAAAAGAGAGAGAGAAAAAGAATTCAGCACAAAACATTGTAATGGAAGCACAAAGACTCACATTCAAACGTTACCTGCCCAGCATGCACCTATCTGAACCAGAACATTTCACAAACATTTTTTTCCCCTCCACTTCCCTAATTATTACTCAGATTGATATCATGGAAATCTCCTCTAGTTTTGTTTTGCTTGTCCCGAGTGCAATGTGTAAACCCAGTCATTGCAGTTGTGGGGCTTGGGTTGATGGGTTAATCCAGCCAATTGGTTTACAAAACAAGCTTTAGAAATAGGTGATTCAAACTGCATTATGAAATCGTCTGTTTGCTACTCTTTCATGGCATCTATAAGTAATCAGCTATCTCCTTCTGTTTATTTAGTAGGTCTACATCTGTTTGCCCAGTCAGTTTTCTGTTTCTTGCGAAAGCTTTGTATGAGCCTCAGGTTCTACCTATCACAGCATTCTCTGAATAGGATTCGAGCAAGCTAGCACCAATGCCTTTATCAAACTTATTTAATCGTGCAGTGGTTTGCACAATCCGGGATCCCAAGTTGCTAGGGGTAAGTTGCTGAACATTGTTAGCATGCTAATTGACACATCATCCTTATTCTTCCTAGAAGACTCATTTAAGTGAGGAACAATCCAGCAGGCACCACCAGGAGCAATTCTCATAGGGCTTAGTGAATGATGCTTAAAAAGATGAACAACTAAAGCTAGGCTTATATGCAACGTCTTTGCCATCCTGGATAAAGCTACCCAGCTCAGCATTTTTCTCCTATCCATAGTATTCCTGTTCGAGAGCTGTTCCAGATCCACCCTCTTTTTTATACATCAAATAGCCTAGCATTTTCTTGGGCTATCTGTTCCAGAAGCTGTTTTGTTCTCCTCGCTGTTCTAATACAGTGGATTCACATCACACGTAGGCATATTGTTGCTGTTGGTTGAGCAAGATGCAGTGGGCTAGGTTCACACATCCCATGAAACCATACCCATGTTCCACTCGAGCTTAGAGCAATGTTTGAACAGTAGTTGACTAGAGAGTCTCCAAGATTTGAGTTTTTCCAGCCTACCTGGAGATGTTCAGAGAGATTCTTCTACACTGTATTATTGTTCTCAGATATGTTTCTTGGAAACGTCCAACAAAGGGGAAACAAGCATCGTTGTTCTAATTGTTTCTGTGATCAGACTGCTCTGCTGTCGAGCACTTTCTCCTCATGTTTCAGGAAAACCTTTCCTCTTCTCGTATCAGTCAATATGTCCAAAGCTGAATTGATGCATTAGATATTTTTCCATTGTTCGCCTTTTCTTCCTGAATGTTACGCAGAGAATTGCTCGCTAGGACTTTTCAAACAGCACAAAACTGCTTTGTTCAGCACAAACATTTTGCACTCTTCATTGGTTTACCGAGAGTTCAGTGTTGAAAGATTAGCCTTTGACCTATGGTACTTTAGGTATTAAATTTTGGCAGGAAAATTCGTACATCATGAGAAAAAGGATTTTTTTGGGGGGTGCAATTTGGTGAGGTACAAAATCAGGCTATGTTGCAGATTAGGCTCAAATGATCTAATGATAACTTTGGGTTTCTCTCTTTCATGTCTTCATATAACTAGAACATGATGTTACTTTCTGATTTACTTTGGCTATCACACTGCCCTTGCAGTCTAAATCAACTACTCTAGTGCCAACTAATACTTGGAGTGATTATTATTATGTGATTATAGAAGTAACACCAATATCACTAGGATCATGCTCCCATAATACATAATAGCATCCTGATGAATTCCGTTTGAGTGTAGATAAGAAGCATGCATTAAAAAAATGCTGATCATGGATCCTTTAGTAGAAAAATTAGGCTCTGGTTGCTGTTGATCAATGACATTCTAGGTGTGATAAATGTCTAACAATATTTGCAATTATAATCTATAATTGAACAAAGGCCCTGCAATAAACTTCTGACATGTAATGCCATCATAATTAACACAATGCCACTGCACATTTTTTTAAAAACAAAAACAAAATTCTATAAATAGTGGAAGGAACAGAACAATTCTTTTGGGGTGTCTTGGTAGTCAATATAGGTTTTTAACCTACCCTGAGTGTTCACAAAGTGACACTAGTTATAGATGAGACAGCTTAGTTGCATCAAATGTTGCCCGCTTTTGTACTAGAGATATTGGGGAAAAAGTAGTAATATTTGTATTACGATGAATAGGAGGATATAAAGACAGTATGTATTTTCTTCCCGATTTGGCATATGGTCTCATCTTCTTTCAGAAATGCCCATCATTTCCTAATATAGGGAGATTACAAAGATAGGAGGTCAAAATTGGGCCGTTAATTTCTCTTGGATTCTCTTCCTTGCTCAAAAGAATTCTGAGATATTTCGAATTGCCAGCACTCAATGATCTCCTCAAAATCCATACACACATAGTTCCTTCATCCAGATCTGCCAGCATCTTCTCTGGTCCTTAAGCAGAAGAGAGACATCAGCGTCCTGAAAATATGCCACCAATGATCTGGTTCCTTTGGTAGTTTACAGTGAGTAGGGCAGTATCTTTACTCCACCCAAGCATTGGATCTCTCTTCTCCTCTCCCTCTCCTCTCCCCTGTTTCGCCTCTCTCCTCTCCTCTCTCCCCTCCCTCTCCTTTCTCCTCTCCTCTCCCTCTCCTCTCCCTCCCACCCCTCCCTCCAGCCTGTCCACTTCTCAAGGGAGATGGATGCAAATAGCTTTTGAAGGACAAATTCATGATAGATGTAGGTTTGCATCAGTCACCTATTTGGGCTAGCTGCCTCGATTGTTTGGATAGCAACCTCGGGCTAAATTATTCTAACTAAAACAAAATAAATAAAATGTGAATCAGTACCATCATTTTTGGCTAAATAAATGCATTTCTGATGGGGCTTCCACATCAGAGAAGTACCTTAAATCTCTTCTAAAGCACATTAAGCCAGCAATCAATTCCCCTGCATTTGGTATCTCTTCCTTGAAGCCAAATGTGTACAGCAGTACAGTCTTGATTTGCAAAATAATGATTTCCAATGAGGCAGACTGCACGAAGCATCATGCGCACCCACCCCAAGCTACAACGGGCACTTACCACATGAAGGATTTTATTTTCTGTTTCATACACGGTGCAATCCTGTAAAAGAGAAGGGGGGGGAGGAGGACTTAAACTTCCGCAGAAATCTACTCTGTGCAGTTAAATTAGCTGCTCTTTGAAAAATAGCAGGCTACTCGGCTTCAGATGACAATCCATCAAAGTGCCCCCCCCATCTGATTCAATCTGCTAATAGAGAAATAAATCTATTTATTTATCACATTTCGACACCGCCCATCTCACCTAGGTTGGCAGCTTTCAATGCAAACATAAAAGCGTAGATAGAGCAAAGTTAAAATAGAATTAAGAACAAAGTTAAAATTAAGATATTGCATGTCTAAAAAAAAGCAGATCACATGACCAGCCGCCCTCTGAGCGGCATGTCACTCTTGGACCCCCATGCCAACTGGCAAAGCGGGTCTTAACTCTCATTATTCCCCATTTACAATGACCAGCACTTGGAGTCAACATGTGCAGAGGTAGTTAGATTGCAAAAAAATAAAAATAAAAATAAAAATTGCAACTTTCTGGATGAGAAAGAGAGACAGAGGAAGCCTGTGCCAGCTCATTACGCTGAGCTAAACCTTTTCAGTTTTAACTTCCATTAGGGAAGATGGCTAAACAGATGTGTCAAAGCGGAGAACCAGTTTAACTTGCCTAAAAATAATGCCAGCAAAAAAATCTCTACATCAGAGCTTTTTTTCTGCCGTGTACATCAGAGTGAGCATCCATCCAGGACAATCTACATCCTGTTTTACCCTTTCTTACAAATAGTAATTATTTTCCCTTTCTCTCTCTCTCTCTCTCTCTCTCTCTCTCTCTCTCTCTCTCTCTTAAGTCGTCAGCTGTTCGGTGTTGATTTATCCAGGCAGGCTACGGCATCTTGAAAATTGTACGTTGTATGTATATTTGGGTTTATGGTACAGTGCTGCTAAATGATTCCTGGGCACTTGTCCTGACCATTCCCTTCCCTTTCAGGTAGATGGGGGAAAAAGAAACTGTGCTATTTATTCCAGGCCAAAGAGAGTTTCCAAGGAATTTTCATGGCTGAGAGGCAGGTTTCTTGCTGTTACCCGAATTACAGGTTATCCAAATACCAAGGATGAGTGCTCTACTTTTTACTGGAAATGTTCTCCAGCCACCTGCAGGCTCTTTTGTTTATCAAGGCTCAATTAAATTCCCAAGGAGCTATCAAGAGGGTTAAAAGAAAGGTAGAGTTTTCCTCTGCCCAGTCGCGTTTGACTCTAGGGTCTGGTGCTCATCTTCGTTTCTTAGCCGAGGGAGTGCCAGCATTGTCTGAAGACATTTTTGTGATGTGTGGCCAGCATGGTTATACCCCAAAGGCACACGGAATGCTGTTACCTTCCCATCAAAGGGGTACCTGTTAATTGACTTGCATTTGCATGCTTTCATACTGCTAGGTTGGAAGGAGCTGGGGCAAGGCACAGGCACTCACCCCATCAGGCGATGCTTGGGTCTTGAACCGCCAACCTTCCAGCCAACAAGCCCAGCATTTTAACCACTAGACCACCACACATTCCATCAAGACGATGATAGGGAGACGTTGTGTCAGTTTTGGTACAGATACTTTACTCTTGTCCTAGCCACAGAGACACTCCATCACTTTGTCCCAAAGGTGCCTTTTTCAGGAGGCAACTGGACTTTCTTGTTTTTCTTTGAAGATGTTTTGCTTCTCATCCAAGAAGCTTCTTCAGCTCTGACTGGATGGTGGGGGAATGGAAGGACACAATGTGTGTCTTCAAAGAAAAATCAGAAAGTCCAGTTGCCTCCTGAAAAAGCACCTTTGGGACAACCATGACCTGGGATGACTTGAGAGTCTCCATAGACCTCACCACTTTATTTACCTATTCAGCCATGGGTTTAGTAAATAAATGCCAGCTATTTTGTAAAAGTGCTCACACAACCGTCACAAAGGATTATGTATTGGCAGAAAGAGGTTAAGAACTCCCAACCTCCTACAGTCCTTGATCTACTAGTAAGACTCATTTTGTTCATTTAAGCTTATTTTTTTCCCCTCTACCCAGAAGCAGCAATCTCAGTTTGACTCAGGTAAATCAGGACTGTCTGCAGACAAATTCAACGAGAGACAACAATGAAGTGGAAATCCTGACAGTATAAAAGAGGTAACAATGGCGTTTGTGGGAATTTTTTGGGGGGTGGTGGTGGTGGTGATGATGGGAGAATAGATTTTTTAAAATTCACCAGCCTGATATGCAAAATATAGACTAATGAAAGATGTTGACAACTCTGCCATCCTGAAATAAGAGGCAATTGCAAATTCAGTCTTTTGGGAGGAGCTGAGAAAAGGTTTATATGGCAACTGGAAGCCACAAAAGACACGGCATAGATTTATCATAGAGGCCAGAATTCAAACGAAGAGCTTTTGAAGGTGCCTTCAAAAATGTTATTTAGAAACACATGAAGGCCAACGTATTCTACCTTGCAAGGTCTATACTGGCTCCATTGTAGAAGGTCTAAGCTTATGATTTCAAGTAGTCTTCGACTTACAACAGTTCATTTAGCGACCGTTCAAAGTTACAACGGCACTGAATAAAGTGACTTCTGACCGATTTTTCACAGTTACAACCTTTGCGGCATTCCCCCATGATCACGTGATCCAAATTCAGATGCTTGGCAACTGGTTCATATTTACGACCGTTGCTATGTCCCGAGGTTGCGTAATCCCCTTTTGTGACCATCTGACAAACAAAGTCAATGGGGAAGCCAGATTCACTTAACAACAGAGGCAAAAAAAGATTGGAAAATGGGAGAAAACTCACTTAACAACAGAAATTTGGGGCTCAGTTGTGGTTGCAAGTCGAGGACTACCTGTGTTTATTGCTGGGGAACAATAAAAGGAGAAAGCCGTTGACCTGTGTCCTGCTTGAGGTCATCTCAGAGGCTTTGAGCTAACTACAGAGATGTTTGGCTTTAGATCTGAGTCACACAAGCTGGTTTGTTTTTTTGGCCAACTTTAGAGAACCAGCTTGGTGTAATGGTAAAAGGCCCTGGATGACAACCTGGGAGAATGTGTGGATTTTTTTTATTGTGTTTTTATGATGGATGATTTTAACGCTTTCTAATGTTTGATGTTTTTATGTTGTAAGCCACACAGAGTTGTTGGATATGAGATGGGCAGCGAATAAATTTTATGAATAAATAAATACAATCTTCATTTTTTTTTTGTCCTGGTGTTGGTGGAAGGAAGGAGGAAGAAGATGCAAAGAGCTTTTCCATTCATCTCACTATTTTAGTGTATTTGCTGCAGCCTTTCCGCTATTCCTTATTCCAGTGTCCAACAATTGTTTCCTGAGAGAAATGATACCCCTGGAATGTAACAAGCAGCTCAGGTCCATATGGGCCCTGTTTTAAGACAGGGTCATGCCTGAACCATGCATGGCTGACACTTGTCAATATATTCTTTTTAAATATTTGTCTTAGCTACATTTTTCCCCTTGGGCTGTCTCTCACAACACTTGCACATGCATGGATGCACACAAACACGCACAAGTCAGACGTCAGCTACAGGCAGAAATGGCCGTAGTGTGTATTTGGCTTTGTTTACTCAGTTGTAAACCTCCCATGATTTGCAGGATGACTTAGTGAGAAAGGCAAACATGGGGGGGAGGGGAGACAGAGGGAGGGAGGGAGGGAGGCAGAGGGAGGGAGGGAGGGAGGGAGAGGGTGAGGAATGAAGAGGGAGGAAGGGAGGGAGGGAGGGAAGAAAACATTGTGACTGTACTAGTATATATACTGTACTAGAATCTTGTGACTTGTCCATGGTGCTGAACTATGCTTCCCATTAGCTGTTAACTCAATGCTAAAACATAATGTAGTTTTTATATAGTAGTAGTAGTAGTAGTAGTAGTAGTAGTAGTAGTAGTAGTAGTAGTAGTTGGAAGGGACCTTGGAGGTCATCTAGTCCAACCCCCTCTGCTCAGGCAGAGGGTTGGTTTGTTTCGGATTTCATATGCTGCATGAGCCTAGTGCTTTTAAAATAATGTTGCATTGGTATTTTGTGTGAATTAAATCAGCTATTGTGGCTTTATCAAATCATGGTTAAATAAACCAAAGTTCCATCTTTCCTCTCAGATCAATGAATCTTTCAGCAATTTGCTGTCTTTGACTGGAATTGCCTTCTGGGAGAATCAGATTCTTCCCAAATCTTCATATATGTAAAATTGCAAAGTGTTTTACATACATGAACCGTTTGACCAGTTTCAGACCTGGATATCCAAAAGTGGTCATGAGGGAACCCAGGGACGCCTTGCTGATGTAGGCAAACCAAACTCTGTGTCTGTATAGCTCAGGGGTAGGCAACCTTGGCTCTTTTATGACTCATGGACTTCAAGGTGCTGGTAATGACCTATAAAGCCCTAAATGGCTTGGGTCCGGGATATCTGAGGGAACAACTGCTGCCGGCATCAAGTTCCCTTCGTCCAGTGCGCTCCCACAGGGAGGGTCTTCTCAGGGTGCCGCCGGTAAAAGATTGCCGGCAGGTAACACCCAGCGGGAGGGCCTTCTCAGTGGGTGCGCCTGCCCTCTGGAACCAGCTGCCCGTGGAGCTGAGGACTGCCCCCGACCTCCGTTCATTCCGCCGGGACCTGAAGACCTGGCTCTTCGAGCTCTCTGGCCCAGGCTGAGAATTTTAATTCTAATTTTAACTGGGTTTTTTTTACTTTTTCAGGGACTGTTATAATCTTTTTAATTGTTTTTAATTTTTGTATTTCTTGTTTTAATTACCCTGTTAACCGCCCTGAGTCCTTCGGGAAAGGGCGGTATACAAATCCAAATAAATAAATAAATAAATAAATAAACTCCCAGAATTCCTGAGCCAGCATGGCTCAGCTTGGAAACCTCTCCCTTTCCTCTCAGCGCGGCTGCCTCAGGAATTCTGGGAGTTGAAGTCCACGAGTCATAAAAGAGCCGAGGTTGCCTACCCCTGGTATAGCTTGTAGATAGGAGAAAGAGACACCATCACCCAAAGCAAACCATTACTTATGATTGTTTGGGATGTTGGCACAATGCCCAATAAAATACAGAATGTCTGGCTTAAATTGGGTGAGTTCTCTACCCTAGAAAATATTCCCCAACACATAAAATAAGTTCCTGCATTTTTACACTTTGCAGAATATTTTTTTTTTAAAAAAAGGCAAATAGACCACACCTGGATGCAAATACCCAGGACTAACAATAAAGCCAAATAAACAGGTAAGCGAATGAATGAACTGTATTCTTTATCTCAGGGGTCTTCAAACTTGGCCCTTTTATGATTTGTGGACTTCAACTCCCAGAATTCCTCAGCCAGCATGCCTGAGGAATTCCACAAGTCATAAAAAGGGCCTAGTGTGAAGACCCCTGCTTTAGCTGAGAAGTGAAATTGAAGCAACCAAAGATGGCATTTTTTCCCTATAATAAGAAGGGTTTGTTTGTTTTTGCCAGAAACACAATTATTAAGGGGGGGGGGAAATGTCTTCCCCCGGCGGTTATAAAATTTTCCCTGGTGGCAATTTATCTGCTTCAAGGCTAATATTGGGCCTCATTTCCCTTACAGCTCCTGATTTAGCTTCCATTCCCTCTGTTTTAAAAAGTTTCTTAAAACAGTCAGTTGGCTTCCAATGGTATGGTGAGCTCTGATATAATTGCAGAGTGACCAGGAGGCAATCACAGACGGGCGCGGAACTTGGCTGTATGGGAATGAGCTAATTAACAAAAATCCCCCACCCCTGCTGCTCCCTACCTCCAATCCCCCTCTTTTGTATTTTAATGAAAATGCATTTTATAAAGAAAAAAACCTTTTTTTCAGATGGCTTTTGAGTTTCAAAACAGCCATTTTTGTTACAAGATCTTTTTCCAGATGCCTTCGGAGTCTCACAACAGCAATTCTCTATAATGAAGTTTCATCTGATGAGAATTTTTTTTTAAATTTAAGAAATGCATCAATTTAACCTTTGGGATTCTTTTTTTCACTCACACACAATGTGACTTCCTTCCCAAACCACCTTAGACCTGTGCCTTCAATTATAAGTAGATCCTTATGGGTTGGCAAACACTGAGATTCTTTTGTTCTTATTAATCTGCTCCTGTAAAGCTTCAGAGTGGGGTTAATTGGAGTAGTGGTAGAGTTATTTTGAAACAGAGCTCACTCGACTGCCACATGACTTACTTCAAAGAAATAGGGGGGACATGACAGCAGTATCTGAGGAGATGCCACAAGGCAGAGGGGGCCAGGTTGTTCACCAAAGCACCAGAGGGAAGGATGAGAAACAACGGTTGGAAACTGACCAAAGAGAGAAGCAATCTGGAATTAAGGAGAAACTTCCTGACAGTGAGGACAATCAACCAGTGGAACAGCTTGCCTCCAGAAATCGTGGGTGCTCCATCACTGGAGATTTTTAAGAAGAGACTAGACAATCACCTGTCTGAAATGGTATAGGTTCTCCTGCTGGAGCAGGGGGCTGGACTAGAAGACCTCCAAGGTCCCTTCCAACTCTATTCTATTCTAAAGCCTTGTTCCTCGTTAGCAGCATGCAAACACTAAAATCTAAAACCGTATGAGGGGCACCAGGTACATTTCAACTGCTACCATTCTTTTGCTTCTGCCTCTTCTTTTCCTACTAATGACATCATCTAAGTAAAATGGAAATGCAAGTATCCGAATGAGGCAACCTTCCAATAGTTGTGGTAGGAATCATTAAGTACACACGGAAATCAGTCATGTAATGGGCCTCATCTTCTAAAGATCGGAGTCCATTGGACCATTAAATCCAGAGCTGAAAAATATCTACAGACTCTGGCTGTTTCTCATCGCTGCTAATGATACGTATCTTCAACTCAGGAAAAATCCTGTCAACTAGGGCCAGCTGCTGTGTTTCCTTGCAATCGCATACTGCGTTAACTAGTTTTGCATCTATTCTACAACCAGGGAAATAGCAGTCTGCGGGTTGCAGGGGCTGCAAAAGTTAAGGAAAATATTTGCAGTCCATCAAGAAGTTGCAGAAATTACTAACTCTGAGGCACTTATAATAATTTTAATCTTAATATCCCAAAGGTGCTTTTTCAAAAGGCAGCTGGACTTTCTTTGTTGTTGTTTTTTCCTTGAACACATTTTGCTTCTTATCCAAGAAGCTTCTTCTGTTCTTCACTCAGAACTGAAGAAGCTTCTCGGATGAGAAGCAAATTGTGTTCAAGAAAAGCAAAACAAAACTGAGATGTCTTCAAAGAAAAAACAAAGAAAGTCCAGTTGCCTTTTGAAAAAGCAACTTTGGGACAACCGTGACCCAGATGTCTGAGAATCTCCATAGACATTTAATATTAATAGCAATAATAATGTACTGCCAATAGTAAAGTGCCTTGGGTACAATTCCAAAACATCTGGAGCATCACTTGAACACCATTGGCATTGACAAATCACCTATTAGTCAAATGCAAATGGAAGCTTTACTTGGAACAGCTTACATCCTGTGACAATATTTGTAACATCACCAAGCATCCACATCTGCCTATCCCAGGGAAGGACGCGATAGGTAAACAAAATTGCTGAATCCAGTTTGAACCTCTGGCTGACTATGCTGAAAGAAGATGGCAGAGACTGACTACAGGTCACAGCATAACAATATAGCAACAAAGATGCATTGGAAGATCTGCAAGAAATAACGTTTACCTTGAGCAAGAGCTGGTGGGACCATAAAAATAGAGGAAAGTAATAGAAAACGAAGACACTAAATTATTTTAGGACTTTAGAATTCCATCTGACATTCCCCTGCCACGTAGCACCCCAACTTTAACAACTTTTGATAAGAAAGACAAAAAGCTTTGGATAAGGAGAGCCTTGGTGGAGCAGTGGGCTAATGCCTCCTTAACACCAGCTGCCTGCAATTAGTGCAGGTTCGAGTCCCACCAGGCTCAAGGTTGACTCAGCCTTCCATCCTTCCGAGGTAGGTAAAATGAGGACCCAGATTGTTGGGGGCAATTAAGCTGACTTGGTAATAATGCCGCTTGGGGTGTGTGTGAAAGCCCTAATAAGCAGGCATATACATAGAATGAAGGCTACTGCTAAGCTTGTAAGCCGCCCTGAGTCTTCGGAGAAGGGCGGGATATAAATGGAATTAAAATAAAAATAAATAAATAAAAATAATGGATGTGGCGGTACCTGGAGACAGCAGAAGAGAAGAGGGAAGAACTGGAGAAAATCACAAAATACAATTAGAAGTAGAATGACTGTGACAGAAACAAAACAGAGCAAAACAAAAAACAAAGATCATAGCAATAGTAATAGATACCTTGCGTGCAATGCCAAAACATCTGGAGCACCACTTCAACATCCTTGGCACTGACAAAATCCCCGTCAGTCAAATGGAAACGGCAACTTTACTCACCACAGCTTACATCCTGCAAACAATAACCTTGGACACCATCAACCACCCACATCTACCTATCTCAGCTTCTTGGAAAAGACTCAGTAGATGGACAACATTTCCAAATTCAGTCTAAACATCAGGTTGATTGTCTGACCAACCATCATAACAATTTATTAAAATTGTTACTCTCAGGGCTTCCTGGGCACCCGGTGGGCTCCATATCCCACTTCACTTTTTAATAACAAAGTGAGTTTTGAAAAGATAGGAGGCTGGGCAAAGAAGCTTCCAACATCAACTTGTTGTGTTCCAATCTCTCAGGGGCTGCCCCAAAGAAGAGGGAGTCAAGCTATTCTCCAAAGCACCTGAAAGCAGGACAAGAAGCAACGGATGGAAACTAGTCAAGGAGAGAAGCAACCTAGAACTAAGGAGAAACTTCCTGACAGTTAGAACAACTAACCAGTGGAACAACCTGCCTCCAGAAGCGGTGAATGCTCCAACCCTGGAGGTTTTTAAGAAGAGACTGGACAGCCATTTGCCTGAAATGGTATAGGGTTTCCTGCCTGAGCAGGGGGTTGGACTAGATGACCTCCAAGGTCCCTTCCAACTTATTATTATTATTATAACTATATTCCCAAGAATAATCCGTTTCCACAGAAGCCTCAAGTCTGTTTTCTTAGAACATGAAAATAACTGGATGCATGTCAGTTTTGCCCAGAAAAAGGGCAAATAAAGCCCTTGGCAAGGGACTCAAGCCTGGAAAAAAAATTACATATTTCTCCATTTCCTTCATACAACTGAAATTGAAATATCCACTCTACGATACGCAGTTTTTATTCAGCTCTTGAAACCCCAGAGAGAATAATTTTGTCATATCTGGGCCTACAGAGGAAGTTTTGAGCTGACATATAGGTAGTCCTCAACTTACGACCACAATTGAGCCCAAAAATTCTGTTGTTAAGCAAGACAGTTGAATTCGGTCCCACTTTGCCACCTTTCTTGCCACAGTTGCTAAGTGAATCCCTGCAGCTATTAAGCTAGTAAGCCGGTTGGTAAGTGAATCTGGCTTCCCCACTGACTTTGTTTGTCAGAAGGTCGCAAAAGGGGATCACATGATCCCAGGACACTGCGACTGTCATAAATATGAGTCAGTCGCCATGCGTCCAAATCGTGAAAGCATGCTGCCACGGTTGTAAATGTGAAAGACTATCGTAAGTCGCTTGTCTCAGTACCATTGTAACTTTGAACAGCCACTAAACAAATGGTTATAAGTCGAGAACTACATGTATCTGATTTGTTTATGCTGCCTGGCTTTACCCCTCCAATTATTGGCAATGTAACAAGAAAGGATTTCAATTCTGGACATTGACTATAAGACAGCTCCTCTACCCTCCCTGTCAAGGCAAATACATTATTTTTAAAGAAGAAAACCATTCTTGCTTGGTGTTTTTCCCCCCAAAGCATTCATTTTCCAGGACCGAGTTAAAACTCATATTGCATAACTTAAAGGGAAGACAAGAACTATTTGCTTGCCACACCAGCCTAATTTAAAACCGCGTTTGGTGAGAGAGCTTTACGCCAAGCTGCCTTGGAATCAATGCAGCATCTGGGGAATTTGGAGAAAAGCCAAAATTCAAGGAGCAGATGGTCAATTAAACAATAGAACCATTTACCTAAATTCCAACGGTTAGAAAGGTTACTGGGGAGACGACAGGTAATTGAAGTTTCGGAGAGGATAAGTAAAGGAAGAACCCCCACCCCTGTTTGCTAGGGAATTTGGAAACAGGCATTCCATTTAAGTACTGAGCATCGAACTGGAATATTTATTTATTTATTGATGGGATTTATATCCCGCCCTATCTCCCGAAGGACTCAGGGCGGCTAACAATAAAACATATAATAAGTACATAAATCAAGATAAAATGAAATTGAGAACATCAGTGCAATAAAAAATTAGAGAATTTAAAATGAATTAACAATACTGAATATAAATTAATTAAAATGCCTGTCAGTCTAGGTCAGCTTGGTGGAACAGGTGTGTTTTGAGGCCGCGGCGAAAGGATTGGAGGTTTTGGGCTATCCGAAGCTCAGGGGGGAGCTGATTCCATAGAGTTGGTGCTCCCACAGAGAAGGCCCTCCCCCTGGGGGTCGCCAGCCGACATTGCCTAGCTGAACAACCTATGTTTTCACAGCCCAACAAATGGATGGAATTCCTGTTGCAAGAGAGACCACTTAAATAGACATTAAATGGCAGGAGTTTATTCATACGAGGAAGTGAACATCCATCAACAATATGCACAGGTAATCCACGATGTATAACCACAGTTGGGACCAGTAGCACCCAATTTCACAATCATTTTTTTGCCACAGTTCTTAAGCAAATCACTGCAGTTAAGTGAATCATGCGGTCATTGAGTGAATCCAGCTGCCCCTCCCCCCACTGACTTTACTGGTTGGAAGCTGACTGGGAAGGTTGCAAATGGTGAACCCATGACCCTTCTGGACTTGTCAACCATCATAAATACATGCTGGTTGCCAAAAGCCCAAATTGTGATCCTGTGACCCTGGGGAACATTGTGATGGTTGTAAGTGTGAGAACTGATTATAAACCCCTTGTCAACATCCAGCTCGAGAATCCAAATAAAACTCCAGTTTCATTCCATTTCCGAAATGTTTACTGTTTATTGGATACACAGCTTGGTTATGTTGAAGCAAAACTAACTCTGAGGTTCCCGCATCGGTTCATAGACTTAAAGAATATTTTTCCCGGCCAAACCCCCAACGTCTTATGTAATTCATATCAACAAGTCCACTTTGTTATGGGAACCGTCTGCTTCAAATCCACACCTGTTCTGGTGTCCTTGACAAGGCTTCAGGCTCTCATGGTCTGCAGCTGAATTGAAAAAGTTTCGTTCCTCCTTCTTACCCACTTGAAAGTAACACCTTCCCCGCTTAATCTAAAGGCAAGTTAAAATACAGAGGCACATAGCTGCCAAAGTTTCATCCTTGACACCCCTTTGTCCAAGATTGTTGTACCTTCAAATGTTTGTAAGTCGAGGATTACCTGTATAACTAAATGGCCCCTCTAGGTACAAAGGTCGTTTTCAACCATTTGAAATGAGCCGTTTGAAATTTAGTGTTTAGGTTTGAAATGGAGCTTTTAAAAATACAAGCATTTCAGAATTCCAAAGCTGTACATTTCTCCATGTTAAAAAAAATAGAATGATTTGAATAACAAGTGCTTGGAATTAGTCTAAGATAGATACAAGAAGGGTTTTTTTTCATCCCTGCAGTAGCTGTATAGAATCACCAAACATATAATTGCACAGTTGCACAGAAAAACATAGTTGCACAGAAAAAATGGATCTATTAAAGTGTTTGTCAGTTGCATGGAAAAAAAATGAGTACTTTTTTGTGTTTAAGAAAACAACAACAGAAAAGTTGTATGGAAGAGACTTATGATTGACTGCATAAATAGATTAGATGCACAGGACTGTCTTGTTTGCTCATAAAAATGTTTTTCTTAATCAATACATTTGATTAATTTACATAAGTTTGTAGACTGTCTTTCAGGATAATTACCTTTTCTGGGTTGATTCTAACCTGAATAGCTAACTGATCCTTCTATAGCTGATTTAACATCTATTATCCTTAGAGAGAAATGCAACCTCCTTATTTTTCCACGATGGAAATAATTTAAAAGTGATTTAGTAGAAGAGAAATTTACTCTTACCTGTTGAACAATGGTCGTGAGTTCTAAGCAGAGCTGAACAATATTATTTTTCAGCAGCGAGTATTCTGTCACGCTGACAAATGGGGACCTATGGAAAAGAGAGAATTTTAACATCTGAGTTCATTTATCACTGATAATTCCCGAAATAAGACAAGCTTTATAAACAATTCATCCTCGTCAAGAAACTGTGAGGAATGAACCTTGAAAACACAGATTTGTTCCACTTGGTAGAGTGTCAATAGAAATCTGTCAAAATAATAACCATCAAGAAGTGGGTTTGAAAAACCTCTTAAGTAGTTCACCTTTGCCTTCTGCAATATTGCATTGAGAATAGGCCTGAACCCCAGATGAAAATCACCTGGATCGGATTCACAAGACAAATTCTGGGGGTTCTGTTGCAAATCTTTATAGCCGCCAGCCTGGGTTACAATACGAAGCCTTTTGCTAACACTCCACGAGTGAGGGAAGGACTGAGTGGATAGATCTTTATTTTATTGTTTTTTTTTACCCCACCTTTGTTACTTTACAAATCAAGGAAGCAAACATACATAATACCCTTAAAAAGGTCCCCTGTCCAGCTGTGTCCGACTTGGATATGGTTCTCATCTCCTTTTCCTGGCTGAGGGAGCCGGCATTGTCTGAAGATGCTTCCATGGTCATGCAGCCAGCATGTCTATACATTGAGGCACACAGAATGCTGTTACCTTCCCACCGAAGTGGTACCTATTTATCTACCTGCATTTGCATCCTTTCGAACTGCTTGGTGGGCAGGAGCTGGAGCAAGGAACAGGAGCTTACCCTGTTGGGTCTCAAACCTGGACTGTCAGCTGACCAGCTCAGTGTCTTTAACCACTGGACCATCCCACCTCCCACATGTAATACTCTTACCTTCTATTTTCTCCACAACAACCCTGGGAGGTGGGATGCCTTGAGAGAATGATTGGCCCAAAGTCACCCAGCTTGGCTTTCATCTCCAAGGCAGGACTAGAACTCACACTCTCCTAGTTTCTAGGCCAGCATCTTAACCACTACACCAAATTGGATCTTTCTAGGTTGACTTCTTTTCCTGGAATTTTGATGTTCGGCCAGCTATTTCAATTCTAGCAAAGCATTAGAACTGTAGGCTTATGAGCATAGTTTTGATTTTTCCCCCCCCTCAAAGAACCAATTTGTGCCATTTTCCAAACAGGATTAATTATTATGTTAATTGTTCTGCTTTCCAGGGGGTGGATATGTAAGCTGGTTTCAGAGGGGCAGTTCTTTCTTCCCTAGCTTGGACTGCCCACATTAGGAGACTTCCAGCACAACTGTAATTCAATTAATTAACTGAATTAAGCTGGTTCAATGAATTCAGTTACAATCCTTAACTCTTAGGATTTCAGCTCACCTGGTAATGATAACGTGTAAAGCACGCAGAGAACTTCAGTTTGATTCCAAGCAAAATCCTGAAAGATTAATGCAGAGCCCTTGGCTGGATATCAATCCTTAAAATGACTAAAGTCTCTGATTGGGGATAAAAGCCAAGAATTTTTGGAGGGAACAGATAGGGAGCAATCTGCTTACCAAGAAAAATAACCTGTTATTTTTCCCCCCCTTCAATTTAACAAATGGCAATTCACCTTCCATGATCATCAGAAGGTTGTCAGTTTGGCGGTTCGAATCCCGAGTGCTGCGTAACAGAGTGAGCGCCTGTTACTCGTCCCAGCTTCTGCCAACCTAGCAGTTCAAAAGCACGTAAAAATGCAAGTAGAAAAATAGGGACCATTACGGTGGGAAGGTAACAGCGTTCTGTGTGCCTTTGGCGTCTAGTCATGCCGGCCACATGACCACGGAGACATCCTCAGACAAGCGCTGGCTCTTCGGCTTTGAAATGGAGATGAACACCGGCCCCTAGAGTCGGAAACGACTAGCACGCATTTGCGGGGGAACCTTTACCTTTACCTTTACAACTCTGCTGAAGAGTAGATAAGATAGCCCTCAGCTGCTTTGGGGTACTCCATCAATCTGACCGCTTCAGGTTTGTCTGGATTTGTAGTTTCAGACTGGATAATGCTAAAAATACCCAGTCCCGTTAATTTTCATTTCAGCAATGCCACAGAGTGAAGGAGCAAAATCTCCCTTCCAGATGTTTTTTTTTCTGAAAATGTGCATCTGTTTTCTTCAATGACCATCCCTTGACCGCTTTTGCATTCTGTGGCTTAGTCAAATCTAATGAGTTACTCTATTGTTTATCCAGATTGAAGATGCGATCGTATTGGGTGATGGTCCCGGCTTTGATGCTCTTCCTCAAAGTCCTGAAGTAACAGTTGAAGTAAAGAGTGTAACAGGGTTGTAACAGGAGACCTTGGAGGTCTTCTAGTCCACCCCCCTGCTCAAGCAGGTGACCCTGCACCATTCTGAATAAATGGCTGTCCAATCTCTTCTTGAAAACCTCCAGTGATGGAGCACCTACAGCTTCTGGAGAGAAGCCATCCCACTGATCAATTGGTTTATGCATATAGGAAAATGTCTTGGATTAACAACACAAAACTCCTGGTGACTGCCTGAACCAGAGTCTGCAGTTTTCTTGGCAAAGTTTTTTGGCCATGGTTTGTTCCTCCTTCTTAGGACTGAGAGAGGGGGCTGGCCCAACTCTCCCAGCTGGCTTTGTGCCTAAGGCGGGACAAGAAATCATGGTTTCTAGCCTGACTCCTTAACACCCCACCCCCTCAAACTGGATCTCTAATGAGCTATTAGCAATTTAAATTCTGACTTATAAATAGACGTCCGCTTCTGATTACACAAATGCTGCCTACGATTGTGATTGTGATTGGAAAGGCTTGTAAGTCCAGTAAATCACCACCATCATCATTTTTTTAGCGAGAGCTAGGCATGCAAAAGACGTCAAGCTCAATCCATAACATTTCAGTTAAGGTTGGAACAAGTCCAACTTCAAACCCTGGAGAATTGCCAGCAAGCTCGAGAGTATTAGACTAAGAAACTGTGTTCCCAAACTTGGTAATTTCCCAAAAGGTAAACTTCAAGTCCCAGAATGTTAGGCAATGGGCAGCCTGGCTGGGTCCACCTAGTTGGAAACTGTCATGGTTGGGAATAACAGAATAACAGAGTTGAAAGGTAACTTGGAGGTATTCTAATCCAACAGGAGACCCTATACCCTTTCAGACAAGTGGTTGTCTAATTTCTTCTTTAAAATTTCCAGTGATGAAGCACCCACAACTTCTGAAGGCAAGCCGTTCCACTGATTAATTGTTCTGTCAGAAAATTTCTCCTTAGTTCTAGGTTGGTTCTCTCCTTGATTAGTTTCTATCCATTGTTTCTTGTCCTGCCTTCAGGTGCTTTGGGAAATAGCTTGACCCCTTCTTCTTGGTTTAATTAAAGGTAAAGGTTCCCCCGCACATGCATGCTCATTGTTTCCAACTCTAGGGGCCAGTGCTCATCTCCGTTTCAAAGCCAAAGAGCCAGCGCTTGTCCGAGGATGTCTTCCGTGGTCATGTGACTAGATGCCAAAGGCACACAGAACACTGTTACCTTCCCACCATAGTGGTCCCTATTTTTCTACTTGCATTTTTACGTGCTTTCGAACTGCTAGGTTGGCAGAAGCTGGGACGAGTAACAGGCACTCACTCTGCTACGCGGCACTCGGGATTCGACCTGCCAAACTGCCAACCATCTGATCGACAAGCTCCGCGTCCTAACCCACTGAGCCACCGGATCCCTATTTGGTTTAATTACCTTGATTCAATAGTTGGAAACTGATCAAAGAGAGAAGCAACCTGGAATTAAGGAGAAACTTCCTAAAAGTGGGGACAATTAATCAGTGGAACAGCTTGCCACCAGAAATCATGGGTGCTCCATCAGTGGAGGTTTTTAAGAAGAGATTAGACAGTCACGTGTCTGAAATAGTATAGGTTCTCCTGCTTGAGCAGGGGGCTGGACTAGAAGACCTCCCAGGTCCCTTCTATTCTATTCTATTCTATTCTATTCTATTCTATTCTATTCTATTCTATTCTATTCTATTCTATTCTATTCTATTCTATTCTATTCTATTCTATTCTATTATGCCCCTGACCTACGCTCATTCTGCCGGGACCTGAAGACTTGGCTCTTTGAGCTCTCTGACCCAGGCTGAGAATTTAACTGGGGTTTTATTTTCAGGGATAATTTAATCTTTTAATTCTCTTTTAACTTTGTATTTTATATTGATATGATTTTAAAATGCCCTGTAAACCGCCCTGAGTCCTTCGGGAAAGGGTGGTATATAAATCTAATAAAATCTAAATCTAAATCTAAATCTAAATCTAAATCTAAATCTATTCTATTCTATTCTATTCTATTCTATTCTATTCTATTCTATTCTATTCTATTCTATTCTATTCTATTCTATTCTATTCTATTCTATTCTATTCTATTCTATTCTATTCTATTCTATTCTTTGTGGCAGCCATTTAGATATTGGAACACTGTATCATATCACCCCTAATCCTTCTGTTTTTTTTTAATATATATACAACATGAACTCCAAAAGGGCAGGTCTTTCTACCATACAAATTCTAAAAAATATTCACCAGTCACGAACGAAATTGCAAAAGGGAAAGTGAATGCTGAAGACCGAAGGAGAGAGTGAGAACAAACAGTATTCAAACTCAATTATTACCTGTCTAACCAGGCAAGCAAATTTTTGGCAGCGCCAATCAAGTCAACGACAGAGGTAAGGAAATCGTTTGGCAGCCTTCGGGAGGCCCGTCCGTCATAATGACCGCTCCTTCTTCTCCCTGTGATGAAGTTTTGAAGATTTTTGGCAGATGCGTTCAGCTTGTGGGAAAGCGTTCTCAGATTTTCAGTCTCCAAGCCGTAGTTCTGAAAGCAAAAGAGAAACTGGACACCTTAGAAGAAGAAGGAGAAGGAGAAGGAGGAGGTGAAGGAGGAGGAAAAACACTTCGAATAAGTTGACCCAGCTTTCATTTTGCACCAATTTCAAGCCACAAAAAAACAAAACCCCAATGCCTTTTTTTTAATTGAAAAGTTTTACAATACATTTTTTTAAAAACAAAACCCCTCCCAACCCCCTCCCCTCCCCCTCCCCATCCCCCCTCCCCGACTTCCCAGAGCTAAATACAGGGTATAAAAATACAAACAAACATAATCTACAATATGCAAACAACAATGAAATATTAAATTCTATCGCACTTTAACTCTTATTAAAATAGCTACAAGCAATTTATATATCACATAAATCCAATACTTATTCAAATGCTAGGTGAAACTTTTTAGTCCCATATTTATTCTGGATGTAATCAATCCATCTTCGCCACTCCACAATATATCTCTGTTGCGATTGGTCTTTCAAATACGCTGAAATCTTTGCCATTTCCGCCAAATTGGAAACTTTTAAAGTCCATTCTTCTATAGTCGGCAGTTCTTCCTTCTTCCAATATTGCGCTACTAAAAGTCTCGCTGCCGTGATTAAATTCAACATCAACTTAGTGTCCACAACGGTAGTATCTGTGATAATGCCCAGTAAAAACAATTGCGGACAAAACTTTATCCTTTTCTTGAATATTTTTGGCATATTCCACCAAATTTTAATCCAAAAAGCTTTAACCTTTTTACAAGTCCACCATATATGAAAATACGTTGCATCCTCACAACCACACCTCCAACATTTGGGAAAACCCCAACGCCTTTTAAATATATAGGTATGTCCTAGCCTTATGACCACAACTGAGCTTAAAATTTACGTTATTAAGTGAATTTTGCCCCATTTTTTTGCCACAGTTGTTAAATGAATCATGTGGCTGTTAAATCAGTCTAGCTTCCCCCACTATCTTTGCTCATCGGAAGCAACAGCCTGCAAAAGAGGTTCTCTTTCGGCTTCTCTTTCTGGAGAGGCATTTGAGAATTTCTCTTCAATTCCTTTTGTTGATGAGGTCACAGAGTGGACTATATTACCAGAGAAGAATCGCTCAAAAGCTTGTGATTTGCCATAGCGATGAGCTATGGTTTGCATGTCTTGGTGGTCAGTTCCCTAGGATTTGACAGAAAAGTGACAGGATCAACAGTGCTGAAGTTTCAATAAAGGAGAATATTTGGAACTCAGGGTTGACATGAGGAGTCCTTGGTGCTCTCTGAGCTTGGTTGTTTTCTTGCAGAAGTTTCATTCCCCAAACTAGGTAACATCAGCAGTGCTAGAAGAGAGGGGTTTGTGGAGATGAGGAGGAGGAGGAGGAGGAGGAGAAGGAGGAGGAGGAGTAGAACTGTGGTGTCCTTGGTGCTTTGAGCTTGCTTGTTTTCTTACAGACATTTCATGACCCAAACTAGGTAACATCATCAGTGCTAGAAGAGAGTGGGGTTTGTGGAGACGAGGAGGAGGAGGAGGAGGAGGAGAACTGTGGGTTCCTTGGTGCTCTCTGAGCTTGCTTGTTTTCTTGCAGATGTTTCATTACCCAAACTAGGTAACATCAGCAGTGCTAGAAGAGAGTGGGGTTTGTGGAGATGATGATGATGATGATGATGATGAGGAGGAGGAGGAGGAGGAGGAGGAGGAGGAGGAGGAGGAGAACTGTGGTGTCCTTGGTGCTCTCTGATCTGGGTTGTTTTCTTGCAGACATTTCATGACCCAAACTAGGTAACATCATCAGTGCTAGAAGAGAGTGGGGTTTGTGGAGACGAGGAGGAGGAGGAGGAGGAGGAGGAGGAGGAGGAGGAGGAGGAGGAGGAGGAGGAGGAGGAGGAGAACTGTGGTGTTCTTGGTGCTTTGAGCTTGCTTGTTTTCTTGCAGACATTTCATGACCCAAACTAGGTAACATCATCAATGCTAGAAGAGAGTGGGGTTTGTGGAGACGAGGAGGAGGAGGAGGAGGAGGAGGAGGAGGAGGAGAACTGTGGGTTCCTTGGTGCTCTCTGAGCTTGCTTGTTTTCTTGCAGATGTTTCATTACCCAAACTAGGTAATATCCTCAGCGCTAGTAAGGACTGTGGTTTGCTGTCAGTTTATATTTTGGTGTCTTGCCCTGTCAGTGTTGGCACGGGTGGTCCTAGAGATTCTTTGGCTGGGCTGTTTACTGTTGGCTTCTTTGACAGTTTCTCGATTGGCATATTGTTTTACTTGATTGTTGGTCTGATGTTAATCTTGGAGTAAATCTATGTTGATCTGAGTGCTGATTGCTGGCGGAGAGCTGCTTGGGTCTTTTTGTTTTGTTTTTTGGCTGTTGCTTGTCTCTTTTGCATAGTCTATAGATGTTGCTCGTGTCTATGTGTCTGTTGACGGCTAATTTGTCAGAGTGTCAGCCTTCCATAAATTCCCTGGCGTTTGGGGACTTGGCTTGGTCTAGGTCAGGGGTAAGCAACCTCGGCTCTTTTATGACTCATGGACTTCAACTCCCAGAATTCCTGAGTCAGCATAGCTGACTCAGGAATTCTGGGAGTTGAAGTCCATGAGTCATAAAAGAGCCGAGGTTGCCTACCCCTGGTCTAGGTCTAGGCTGATCACCTTTTCCCAGTTGAAACTATGGTTCAGTCTGTCTACATGTTGTGAAATTAAAGAATTTTCATCGCGTCTTCTGGCTGCTACTTGGTGTTCATGGATGCCTTCTGTCAGTCTTCTTACCTTGCTCGTCCTGCTGCTAAGCCTGCTGCAACAGAAAATATGGCTGAATGGTGGTGTTTGTTTCCAGCATCGAGGAGGTAGCACGTTGGACAGGGAATGAGAGACTGTAAGGGGAATGGTTATCTACCACTACGTTTTTCTTTCCCCCTTTGCTTCTCAGACAAACACAACGAGACTGGATATCCTTTTACAAAACATGGGAAGATGCTAAGTGGCTTTCCATGTCAGTGCAAAGAGAACAGGGAGGGAAACGTAAAAAGCCAGTGGGTCAAAATGCAACAGTGCGGTGGGAATCAGGTTGAATCAGATGCTACTTTAACATCCACAAATGCAAGAATACTTTTT
Source organism: Vipera berus (assembly GCF_964194415.1). NCBI lineage: Eukaryota > Metazoa > Chordata > Lepidosauria > Squamata > Viperidae > Vipera > Vipera berus. The sequence continues at coordinate 10,857,897 of NC_138214.1, forward strand.
TCCGGTTCTGCTATAAAATAATGTCAGTGATCTTATGGTTTCATTTTGATACGTTTGTGGAGTCTCTGGCTTCTAACAAAGTCATCCATCCACCCGCACGTTCACTGATCTATTGTAGATGCTTGCCTAAAAGACTCCCCTAGCTGTTTTCCTCTGGTGTTTTCCTGTTGTAGCCAATCACAGAGCTTCATTACAACTGTCTGGTATCTAATTTATTGATAGTAGCAGTAGATTTGTCTGTGTTCTGTTCATTTCTATAACATCTCAATTATCTAAGCAAATGAGAGAGTAACACTTTGAAGGGACCTTGGAGGTCTTTTAGTTCAGCAGGAAGCCCTGTACCAGTAATGGCAAAACTTCTAGAGACCAAGTGCCCAAAATGCAACCCAAAACCCATTTATGTATCGTCAGGTGTCGAGTGGACGTGGCTGTAGTGGTAACGGCAGACTGGGTGAGACTGCAAAGTTCAATCAATCAATTCCAACTTTGGGAGATCTTTTTTTCCCCGTGAGAAGTTGATTGATTGAACCTTTTTTTTTTGCATATGCTGGCGGAGGCCTAAAGTGAAAAGGTTTTATAACACCCAGCTGAAGGCCTAGGACTGGGGCGATGGCGCGCGTGCCCACAGAGAGGGCTCTGCGTGCCACCTGTGGCACGCGTGCCATAGGTTCACCACCACGGCCCTATACCATTTCAGACAAATGGCTGTCCAGTCTCTTTTTAAAAACCTCCACTGATGGAGCATCCACAACTTCTGAAGGCAAGTCGTTCCATTGATTAATTGTTCTCACTGTCAGGAATTTTCTCTTTAGTTCTAGGTTGAATCTCTCCTTGGTTAGTTTCTATCGGTTGCTTTTTGTCATGCCTTGAGGTGTTAAATAACGACTCCACCACGAAGCATGCCAGTCGACACTGCTCTAATATTTTAGTTTCCTTTTAGATTGTACAGGACATTCTCCTTTTCCTAAAGATCCTTCTGTGAAGAGGATAGAGGCAGTTATTTGGTCTATAATCTTTTTTGGCTATGTTAATTTGATACTACACAATTCTCGTCTTTGAAATGAGATTCGCAAGCTGATCTGGTGAAAGGTAACACCCCAAGGACTCAAAAGATGATCTACACAAACATCTAAAGCTGCTTCAGCAGGAACTGTGTTATTTCCTCCTAAAAGGGTATCTAGAGATGCTCACAAAATGGGGAAATTATCAGACCAATTAAGGTTATAATATAACAGTGGAATGTTTACATGTTGAAGCTAATTAAGATTATAATATAATCATAATTAGCTTCAAGATGTAAACATTTCACTGCTGGCTAAAAATGAGCAATTAACAGTAAGATTGAGACAATGGAAAGTAATTCAGTAAAACTCCTAAAACCCTTATTCCACTTCACTTCTCAATCTGCAATTGTAATATTGATACTTTGGGTAAGCATTGTTGGTTAGGAATGTTGGCAATGGATCCGTCACCTTATCTTAATTTTGGACTGAGTCACTGTAATTTGATATTGCTTAATTTCTTGTATTTCCACTGTTCACTGTGGGTACTGTTTCATGTACAATCCATTTCATTATTTTTTTTTTGTAAAGTGATATAGACATAACCTAACCATAACTAAGGTTGTATGAGAAATTTGAATCAAGTGTCCCTAAATGCTCTTTTACCAAGCAAGAACCGCCCTGGGTCCTGCGGGAGAAGGGTGGTATATAAGTTTAATAAATAATAATAATAATAATTTGCAAAACCCATCCTTATTTCTCCTGTATTTTACTCTGTAACCAAATGCAACTCCATGTGGTTTAAGAATGCTTTCTAATGGCCATAAATATATTCTCTTAGACTTAGAGGAAGTCTAAGGCTTATCTTTAAAAGAATTTCACTGAATCCCAGAGCCAGGAACAGTCTTGAAGACATCTGCCTAAACCCCCATTTCATGAAATATCTGCAACAGAGGATGAAGATCATTCTCCAGCTTCTGCTTAAACACCTCCTATGAAGTTCTGTGGAAACTCATTCCCAAGTATGCCAACCAGCAGCTCTTTGCAGAATGTGATGGTAATGTGAAATGCAACCGCTTGCATTGTTAAATGAGATGTAAAAAGGAAAGAAGCGCAAAATAAGCAGGAAACAGGGTGCTTAAGTAATCCTCCTTTGTCAGGTGTGCTTCATGCCCCGTCAACCTTGTCATTCCACAACAGATTTTAATTGGGTAATGATGATAATCATCGGCTCCCTAGGCAGAAGGTGGAGATATTCAGGTAGGAAGAAACTGAAGCCAACACGATCTAAATTTCACAATGTCTTAATACAGAAATCCACTTTTTAAAAACAATTTAACTTATCGGGGCTTTTTTTGCAGGGAAAACATCTTGCGGGAATACTCCGATGTCAAACTGACATAGCTGCTAAGGGGAAGTTCCCCATCTACGTATTCCTAAAAAAGGTAAAGGTAAAGGTTCCCCCGCACATGCGTGCTAGTCGTTTCCGACTCTAGGGGCCGGTGCTCATCTCCGTTTCAAAGCCGAAGAGCCAGCGCTTGTCCGAGGACGTCTCCGTGGTCATGTGGCCGGCATGACTAGACGCCAAAGGCGCACGGAACGCTGTTACCTTCCCACCGTAGCGGTCCCTATTTTTCTACTTGCATTTTTACGTGCTTTCGAACTGCTAGGTTGGCAGAAGCTGGGACGAGTAACAGGCGCTCACTCTGTTACGCGGCACTCGGGATTCGACCCGCCGAACTGCCGACCATCTGATCGACAAGCTCAGCATCCTAACCCTTTTATTCTGAGCTTCTGTCAAGAGAAGAATATTGGTGCTTGCCCAAAACTATAACAGTAGGTTAAAATACATAAAACCCGACGCCATCCCATCAGGCCAGGCCAGCTTGTTCGAACAGATAAGTCTTTAGATCGCGCCGGAAGGATAGTTTTCACGACATACCAAAGATACTTTAGGGAACGGCAGTATTTGTATAATGTGCAGAGCTTCACTTTGCTAATTTATAATGTCATTTCAATATATTTTATTTTTTTAAATTAATTTTTTTATTAATTGATTTGATATACCGCCCTATTCCCGAAGGACTCAGGGCGGTTCACAGGGCAAGTTATAACAATACAAAAAGGAAAGATAAAATAGAATTAAATTAATACTAGCCCACAGGATTAAGACAAAGTTAAAATTTAAATTTAAAATTAATTTAATTTAAAACCCCTCAGTCCAGGCCAGACAGTTCAAACAACCAGGTTTTTAGGTCCCGGCGAAACGAGCGAAGGTCGGGGGCAGTCCGAAGTTCCATTGGCAGTTCGTTCCAAAGGGCGGGCGCGCCCACAGAGAACGCCCTCCCCCTGGGAATCACCCGCCGGCAATCCCTAACCAGCAGAACCCTAAGGAGGCCCTCCCTGTGGGCGCGCACAGGACGATGGGAAGCTGATGCTGGCAGCAGGTGCTCCCTAAGGTAATTCGAACCCATGCCATTTATACATTTACAAATACATTTTATTGTATCTGCTTTGGTATTAAGTGTGATTCTAGAGCAACTTTAATTTTTTTTTTAAAAATATGGAGATGGGATGGGATGGGGCAAATGATCATGTCCAGATTTTGAGGATCAAATTCAACTGATTGTAATTTAATATCAGCCCTCTTTGATATATAATTGATTTCCCCCCCTTTAACAACATGGCATTTCCTATGCAGATGATCCTTAATATTTATCAGGTTTTAAATTATGAACATGATAAGGGCAGAGGAGAGATTTCATTTGGAAATTCCGTTTGGAGACTGTTCTATCAAATCTCCAAATCAAATTGCCTCTCAGAGCTGGTTTATAATTTTAAACTGACTCAGTTATAAATTCAACAGCTTTCTGAGTTGCCAACTGAATCACAAATGTGAACTGGTCTGCAGCCTGTCTACGCATCCCTAGTAAGCATGACTCACAAATTCATTTTTGCTTTATATAACATACGTGTGCAGCGTGGCACTTTTTCTATAAATGGACTTAAGTGTGGTTTTCTCTTCATTGCTTATTTAAGCAAATCTAGGGGCAGGATGTCTCAGTGGTTAAAGGTGCTGAGCTGGTCAGCTGGAAAGCTGAGAGCCCGGGTTCAACACCTGAGCGCTTTGTGACGGCCTGAGCTCCTGTTCCTTGGCCCAGCCACTACCCACCTAGCAGTTCGAAAGCATGCAAGTGCGAGTAGACAAATTCAGTGGGAAGTTAACAGTGTTGGCATGTAGTCATACTAGCCAGTCTTGGCATGTAGTCATACTAGCCACACGACCACAGAAAGCATCTTCAGACAATGTGGGTTCCCTTGGCTAAGAAACGGAGGTGAGCATCACCCCTAAAGTTGGACATGACTGGACAGGGGAAGCCTTTATCTTTATGGATATATATGCATTTCTCTCTCTCTCTCTCTCTCTCTCTCTCTCTCTCTCTCTCTCTCTCTCTCTCTCTCTCTCTCTCTCTCTCTCTCTCTCTCCCTCCCTCCCTCCCTCCCTCCCTCCCTCCCTCCCTCCCTCCTTCTCTCTCTCCTATGCAAAAAAAAAATCATCTGCATTTTTTTTTACTACTCTCATTTAATTTGATTTGCTTTCAGAATGACTGGCTCTGAGCCAATGACAATAAGAAAGCAGCCACAATAAGCATCTGTCTAAAGACAAGCAATTAAAAGCAACTTCCAATCATCAAAGGTTAAAAGCCTTTGAAATGAAAATGGCCTAGGTCTGGTACTGAGAAGATTGCAACGTGAATGTTGACCGTGCTTTCTAACTGAAGAACCGGGAAAAATAAGCCAAACTATTTAAATAGGCTCGGATGGAATGCATCGAGGAGATGGATTTGCCGAAGGTGTGTGTGTGTGCGCGCGCACGCTCCAGAGGAACAAGAGGCAACTCAGTTCAGATATCATCTGTGAGAGAAAGAGGGTAAAGACAGCCCCTCCCTAACAGTCCCCCAAGTTTATGTAGATGTGGGAAGTAGATTCTTCAGTCTGGCAAGATTTGATTTACAGCTATGAAACAATAGAGAACTCAGCTTGGAAGAATGAGTTCTGGTTTGGGACATGACATGTGTGATTGTTGAATTCTGGGAGTTGAAGTCCACACATGGTGACTGAGGGATTCTGGGAGTTGAAGTCCATACATGTTATGAAGCAATGCGGTAATGAGATGGATCCCTAGGAGAGAGGGGGTGCATTCCAGAGGAGCAAGAGGCAACTCAGCCCAGATGTTATATGTGAGAGAAAGAAGGTGAAAGCTCTCTCTTACAGTTCCCAGAATGTATTGTAGCTGCAAATAGGAGAGTCCTCAATCTAGCAAGATTTTGTCTGTAGGCAGTGCTTTTTTTGTAAAAGAAAAAGGTGCCGGAACTCATACATGTCATATAACCCGCCTTGCCTACCCTACAAGGTTCCATCCAAAAAAGGTGCCGGAACTCCATTCTGAGCGTTCTATGAGAAAAAAAAGCCCTGTCTGTAGGTATGTAAAGAGTAAATATCCACCAGGTATCATTCTTGGGTTTGAGGCCTGATAGTTGCATGTTGGCATATGCATAACAATCCCAAGCAACATGATGTAGTCTGTAATAGTAAGCATGGACTGGTGTTAAACTGCCAAATGGACGAACCCTACCAGGATCCGACTTTTCCCAGCCTTTGTCCTCCAGATGTTGACTTGATTTGTCTAATGGTTTCCTTTCTTAACCGTAGCTTCCTCCTGTTTTATCTCAAATCTAAAAAAGCAGAGGGTCCCTTTCTGGCCTGTCTTTTTGTTGTTGCCACGTTGCCACAATTATTGGGGGCCTGAATGACATTAAGGGAAACCCATTTGAAGAAATAATCCTTGCACGGCCATGGAGGAATGAGATGCAAAGCCACTACGTTTCTTTGATGCCAAGCTTACATCAAAAACAAACTAGAAGGCAGCTTTGCCTGAACTGCCTATCAAATATTCACTCGGGAGGCTGAACCATCCTTTAGAATAATTTTTAATGAAAAGGCAGAGCTGTTCTAAATTATGCAAAGGTAACTTGGTACAAAGGGAATAAAAAAGCAGTGATGGTTGTACAGAGAACACTCTTAAATCCTCCATCAGGTGGGTTTTTTTTTGTCTCATTGTTACTGATGAGGAGAGGTCTCCCAGATCCTGCATCAGCTAAGGACCACTTGAAATTGCTAATAAAAAGTTGCATCAATATCCAGGTCATTTAGCATAAAGGGTCTTCATGTCACCAAATCAAACCGTGACAATTTGCACTTCTGTGTTCTGCTCTGTCGAGACCCAAACAACCGCTTCGGTTCTTTGCTGGTATTCATAGGAAAGGATCTCATGTGGTGGGCAGATGTCAGTGACACAACCTTACAAACATGCCTTATCTTTTTCACCCATTTGATGCTGTCTGTACCAGCAGAATGCAAACATTTTCCCCATCCATTGATGATCCATTAAAGACACAAGGAGAGAAGGCTCAGGCCATGAAGGCAATTCCAGAGGTCAGTCCAGTCCATAAAAGATCTTGGAGTCCTAGTGGACAATCCCTTAAATATGAGCCATCCCTGTGCTGCAGCTGCCAAAAAAGCCAACACAGTGCTAGGCTGCATTAACAAAGGAATAGAAACAAGGTCACATGAAGTGTTAATACCTCTTTATAAGGCCTTGGTAAGGCTACACTTGGAATCCTGCATCCAGTTTTGGTCACCACGATGTAAAAAAGATAGTGAGACTCTAGAAAGAGTACGGAGAAGACCAACAAAGATGATCAGGGGACTGGAGGCTAAAACATATAAGGAACGGTTGCTGGAATTGGGTACGTCTAGTTTAACAAAGAGAAGGGTGAGGGGTGACATGATAGCAGTGTTCCAATATCTCAGGGGCTGCCACAAAGAAGAGGGAGTCAAGCTATTCTCCAAAGCACCTGAAAGCAGGACAAGAAGCAACGGGTGGAAACTAGTCAAGGAGAGAAGCAACCTAGAACTAAGGAGAAACTTCCTGACAGTTAGAACAATTAACCAGTGGAACAACCTGCTTCCAGAAGTGGTGAATGCTCCAACACTGGAGGTTTTTAAGAAGAGACTGGACAGCGATTTGCCTGAAATGGTATAGTGCTTCCTGCCTGAGCAGGGTGTTGGACTAGATGACCTCAAAGGTCCCTTCCAACATCATCATCATCATCATCACCATTATTATTATTATTGATATATACATTCCCTTAGATAATTTTTTAAAAGTAAGTTTCATTTATTATTTTTTTAAAAAAGTTGTTTCCAGGTGATTTATCCAGAGCTATCTTAGAAGATACTTTTTTTCCCTTTCCAAATGAAGATGGAATGCCATTTCCTAGTGCTTAGCTTAACATCTGGAATACTGAATTTATTACCCAGTTCATTAGGACTCCTACTTAGTTAATCTAAATATGTAAATTAATTGAAGTTGCTTCTTTTCCAGGATGATTAGAGAAACTTACTTCAAAGCACGATGTGCATCAGATTACCTTCTAAATACCACAACCCACATTTCCATACAAAAGGGAAATAAAAGTTCTTTCAGAAAGTAACATTCATCAGGCTTAAAGGAAACAAGATATTCTTGATTGCTCACATCCATCCAGAAGATGGTAGGAAACTCAACCATCCAATTATTTCAGTTCCCAAATCTAGGTAAAGGTAAATGTAAAGGTTCCCCCACACATGCGTGCTAGTCGTTTCCGACTCTAGGGGCCAGTGCTCATCTCCGTTTCAAAGCCGAAGAGCCAGCGCTTGTCCGAGGATGTCTTCGTGGTCATGTGGCCGGCATGACTAGACGCCAAAGGCGCACGGAATGCTGTTACCTTCCCACCGTAGTGGTCCCTATTTTTCTACTTGCAATTTTACATGCTTTCGAACTGCTAGGTTGGCAGAAGCTGGGATGAGTAACAGGCACTCACTCTGTTATGCGGCACTTGGGATTTGACCCGCCAAACTGCCAACCTTCTGATCGACAAGCTCAGCGTCCTGACCCACTGAGCCACCGCGTCCCTTCTTCCCAAGTCTAGAATATGACAAGGCTAAACATCAGGGAGTGTGTGAAGATGCAATTTTACCATGTCTAGCTTAATGAATTTAATGATGATTTACTTCCTGTGAGGTTAATAGGGGATGGTGGCCTTTAGTATATGACACAGCAACATTTTATAAAGGTCTTCCTTTAAAGTGATGGAAAGGCATATCAGTTGTCTTCCTCCTCTGTTTCCAGGACAGTGGATTTCCAAACATGGAAAATGACCATTATGGGATGGTTCAAAAGAGATTTTGGAATCACTGGATCCAAATTCTTCTTATTCCTTTGACATAACTCTGCAATAGGGGAAGAATATTTTGGCCTAGGACTTCCTTGTCATTGGCAGGACAGGATAGGACAGGATAGGATAGATCCGATAGGATAGAATAGCATAGGATAGGATAGGATAGGATAGGACAGGACAGAACAGAACAGAACAGAACAGAACAGAACAGAAGAATAGAATAGAATAGAATAGAATAGAATAGAATAGAATAGAATAGAATAGAATAGAATAGAATAGAATAGAATAGAATAGAATAGAATAGAATAGAATAGAATAGAATAATAGAATAGAATAGAATAGAATAGAATAGAATAGAATAGAATAGAATAGAATAGAATAGAATAGAATAGAATAGAATAGAATAGAATAGAATAGAATAGAATAGAATAGAATAGAATAGAATTATTTATTGGCCAAGTGTGATTGGACACACAATGAATTTGTCTCTGGTGCAGAAACTCTCAGCATACGTACATACAAACAACAAAGTAGTAAGATACAAACAACAAGTGATAAATCATAAGATACCAATAGGAGAAGGGAGTAGGAAAGATGAGAAGGTGAGAAAGATGAGGAGAGGAGAAAGGTGAGAAGATGACAAGGATAACAGCAATACAGCCTACTACATGGGTAAATATCTTTAGGCATAAGACAGTGCTGTGGGAGTTGGGGGTTTAGCAGAGTGATGGCATCTTTGTGTCTATGTTATTTTGGCATGCAATGCTCTATAGCAGTATCCTGATGGGAGAAACTAAAACATCCTATGTCCAGGATGTGAGGAGTCTGTAGATATTTTCTCAGCTCTCTTTCTGGCTTGTGCAGAACCACAGATCCTCAATGGAAGGTGGGCTGGTTGCAAGTGTTTTTTTTCTGCAGTCCTAACTATCTATTGAAGACTGTACCTATCCTGTTTGGATGCTGTGCCAAACCAGTTATTGAGGTACAAAAATGACAGACTCAATAATTCCTCTGTAGAACTGTATCAGCAGATCCTTGGGCAATCTGAGCTTTCTGAGTTAATGCAGGAAGAACATTCTTTGTTCTGCCTTTTAAACGATGGTTCCAATGTTAGGTGTCCATTTCAAGTCCTGGGAGATTGTAGAACCCAGAAAACGTGAGGTTCTCTACTGTTGATACTGTGTTGTCTAATATTGTATGAGACAACAGAAAATCTACTATCGTCTTTAGAGTTTTACGAGTGCTTGGCTCCAAATTGTTCCAGCTGCTCAAGTTGTTCTGCCTCCCGTCTGTATGCAGTAAATTTTCCATAGTGGAAAAGATAATGCTTAACACTAACATTAGTTTAAACAGAACGACAACAAAAAAAATGGTTGGGAAAGGGATATATACCCCCATACACACATTTGAGTAAGCTGAGAGCAGGGTAAAGAAGGGAAGGCATCATCTCAACGAGTCAACTCGTTGGCTTATCGGTGGCCCTCTTGAACTGCGTTCTGTGCCTCTGAGATTGCTCTGCTGGCCTCGTGGAATTGCTGTGTAAAAAGATTTACTTTTTCAAAAGAAGTAGAATCTTTTTTTCTTTAACCAGTTTAAATAACAGCAAGCTTCAAGAAGTGTGGTCCAGAAAAGAAAAAAAAACACCCACCACTGATTCTTTTCATCTTCCAAAATCTATCAAATTTGGAAAGAGATGTTTTCTTATTTGAGGAGAGAGATGGGGCCAAAGAGCCTTTTGAAATTCTCCACCAATTGGAAGAAATTGGCGGGTCTTTTCTCTCAATTGTTCCAGAGGGAAAGAGAAACCCTCCAGCTGTTACTTAAGAGCAGGATGATCCCTAGACATAGCAACCTTACTGAAAAGGTCCATCAGAAAAGATCATCTTGAAGTTACCTGGGGATTTTTTTTAAAAAAAAGAAAGAAAAAAGTGGAGAATTCAGAAGCATCACGGGCTGCTGGAAAGATGTGTAATGAAAGACAGAGCATTTACGCATGACGGGCTGCCACCTCTTCTGTCAACATACACCATATTGCAACGGTGAGCATTTCCCCAAAATTCTCTTCTCCTCTGAAAGACATTTCAAGGGCCAATTCTGTCTCATCAAACTGAATGAAAAGGAGAAGGAGAGAGAGATAAGAAAAAGAAGGCAGGGTAATTACTCAGCCTGGGGCAACTTTGAGAAGTGAAATCCAAGTTGGAGAGATGATTCCTCCTTTAGCCGTAGTGCAAACTGTGTCCATTCCTGTTCATCTCAAGACACAGTGATGCCTCCCTCCCAAACCACTGCCATACGTTCTTCTCCATTTCCGCACACCTAGACAGATTGTTGGTGGTCTCCTGTGTATTCAAGGGATGTAGACAGAACATAGGGAGATTGTACGCAGCACTTGGAATATTTCTGCAGTGGTATTAGCCCAATAGGATTAATGATGCTTGAAACACTTAGTGGTAAAAGAAAACCAGGCTGCCAAAGAACACGGTGGGTGGACACCATGAAAGCTGACCCCCGCCAGAGCATAGAACAACTCAAAGAAGAAGTGCAAGATCAGAAGACCTGGTATAGAATTGCAAAGAGTTGGACATGACTGAATGAATAAAATCATCACCCCCATCTATTTCTTTGCCAGCACACACATATGTACACACACCTACATATGTGGGTTCCAACCTTGTGTGGTTCTCCTGTGAGGTTACTGGACAACTTGTTGCCTAGTGAACCTCCTGCCAAATTTGGGGTTTGAATCTAGGTCTATTCAGACCTAGTCCAATATTTTCATTATGATACCACGCTGCCTTTCACAGGTGTGTCCCTTCCCCCCCAGTTCTCAGTCAATGATATTTTGTTGCATAGGGCCATAGTCATGAGATGTAACCAGCTAAAGATCTTTTAAGAATGCGGAAGAGGGCTGGTAAGAATTTGTTGTTGTTATTCATCTTAATTATGTATGCTGCTCCCGCAGTGTCTATCTCCTTCTGCGAGCAGAAAATAAAGGCCACTAAGAAAGAATAAAAGATAACTAACCCGCACCAATATTGTAACTCCAGGTTGAATATGAGTCAGGACACATCTGGCATTGTGGACTCACTAAATTAATTAGGACATGCACCAGTGGACAGTAATCAAGCTTCATGTCAGCCAATAAACAGCACTATGATGAAGTACCAAAGATTACATTAGATTTAATCACCCTAGAATTTCATCTACTTTAGCTCAGAAAAAAATGGACAGCCAAGTCTAGAAACTGGGATGCTGAAAGCCTGTTTACTCAGAGGCAAGCCCAGCTGAATTCAGAGGGACTTCTCAGGTGAGCATCTATTGAGTATATACCACATGTGGCAGAAATGCAAAGCAGACAAAACATACATCCAACAAGAACAAAAAAAAATGTGCACAAAGAGTGGAAAAAAAATGACCCCTCCCACCCCCCTCTCTATATATGAAAATTTTTAAAAACCCAATAAATTCCTCTCCCCTTACATAATGGGTCTAGAAATAATTATAGGTTTTCTCATTCTTATTTAACGAGAAAAGTGTATAAACAAATATTTCAGATGAGGAGATATCTATCTAATAATCAAACCATCCCAACATCTCATCATAATATATGTATAAAAACATATTTTAAAAAACAGTCAACAGGTTAAACTGAGCGTTATGCTATGAGCCTTTTTTTAAAATCCAAAAACTGCACTTCCCCCATCCAACCCCATCTTCTTGGATTCCAGAGGGTCTTCTAGAAATGGAATGGCTTCACCAGAAGAAGTAAGAGCAGGGGTCTTCAAGCTTGGCCCAAGCAAAACATCTTCAAGGAAAAACAAAGGACGTTCATTTGCCCTTTTAAAAAAAACACCTTTGGGACAACCATGACCTGAATGACTGGGAATCTCCACAGACATTTTGCTCTCTCTATTGAAGCTCCACCTAATGAGAAAGAAGGACTCACTGGAGAAGAGCCTAATGCTGGGAAAGGTTGAGGGCAAGAGAAGAAGAAGGGGATGACAGAGAATGAGGTGGCTGGATGGAGTCACTAAAGCAGTAGGCGTGAGCTTCAATGGACTCCAGAAGATGGTAGAGGACAGGAAGGCCTGGAGGAATGTTGTCCATAGGGTCGCGATGGGTCGGACACGACTTCGCAGCTAACAACAACATTGAAGCTCAGTTCTTTTATTATTATTTTTGTCCCTATATTAAAATCAATTAATATATATATATATTTTCAAGCAGCATGGTACACGCATACACACAACACATTTTGGCAGAATAGAGTAGCATGCTCTTCAGAAAAAGAAAGGAGTGGGTCCAGCCAACCCCCTGCTTGTAGAGGAACAAAACACTGCAGAAAATTTCCAGAGAAAGAGAATTCCCTTTTCCCTACCAACTCACTTCTTAATTTTAAAGAGCCATTTATGTAGACAATGCTATATGCATAATTTAAATTATGATAATTAACCCACCGAGAACTTGCCAGTGCTTGCAATTTGTATCCTTTAGCAATCTGAGGAAAAGCCAGACATGCATGTCAATGCAAAGAAAGAGATCCTGCTAAGAGTTTGTTAAAGGCAGGAGGCCATACCTCCAGATTTTGCAAACAAGATTGCTTTAATAATTAATTGCCAGCCTCTTTGGATGGAGCACCGAATTAGGAAATGAGTATGTTGTGATTATAAAGCGTGGGTCTCCTGGGCTTTAATAATACTTTTTAAAAAACAAACAAAAAAAACAAAAAAACCAAGTTTGGAGAGGGGGGGGAACAGATACTAAGGAAGTTGGAAACGTAATGTTCACATTTCTGCTCAAATCCCAAACTTGCGTTTCTGTATCTCATGGAAACAAAACAAACAAACAAACAAAAAAAACACAACAACCCCATTTCTACCTCCTTAAGCTCCTACGTAGGAAAATGAGAGGCTCAGCGAACAATCCAGCCTCTCTTGCGTGTTGGAGGGATAAACCTTCATAATATGCTTTGGAGGTTTTGGTTTGGAGGGAAATGGCGTTATGCACTGCAATCATATTAGGACGTATTAAAATATGCCTGGATGATTTGCAATGGCAGCCAGATTGGGGCATGTGTAGGTCGAGGCACGCCTTGACTTACAGCAGTTCGTTTAGTGACCCTTCAAAGTGACAACGGCACAGACAAAAGTGACTTGCTACCATTTTTCACAGGAAGGTTGCAGCAGCCCCGCCGTGGTCCCGTGCCCTGACATGACAGCCAAGCGATCAGCTAAAAAGAAGTGATCAGACCATTTGGCTTCCTGCCAGTAAGGGCAGCAGGAAACTATTGACCAGCAGGGGAAAAAATAAGTTTGACTCAATGCAGCTCTGCAAGATGCATCTATTATGGAGGTCCTGGGTGGTCTCTTTGTTAAAACAAAGAGAATTAGGAGAATAAGAGCATTGGGCATGACTAGTCCAGCCCCCTGCTCAAGCAGGAGAAAAATGACCATCCAATCTCTTCTTAAAAACCTCCAGTGATGAACCACCTCCAAGTTCTGCAGGCAAGCCACTCCTCTGATTAATTGCTCTCACTGACAAGAAATTTCTCCTTAATTCTAGGTTGGATGTCTTTAATAACTTCTATCTGTTATTTCTTGTTCAGCCCTTAGGACGGAGCTGAATCTTTCCACAGAAGAACAGCACTGGAAGGGACCTTGGGGGTCTTCTAGCCCAACCCCTTGCTCCAGCAGGAAACTCTATACCATTCCAGACAAGTGGCTGCCCAGTCTCTTCTTGAAACCCTCCAGTGATGGAGCACCCAGAACTTCTGAAGGCAAGCCATTCCACTGGTTGATCGTTCTCACTGACAGAAAATTTCTCCTTAGTTCCAAGTTGGCTCTCTCCTTGATTAGTTTTCATCCTTTGCTGCTTGTCCTGCCTTCAAGTGCTTCGGAGAATAGCTTGACTCCCTCTTCTCTGTGGTAGCCCCTCAAAGATTGGAAGACTGCTATCATGTCAACCCTAGTCCTTCTTTTCATTAAACGAGACATACCCAATTCCTGCAACCGTTTTTCATATGTTTTAACCTCCAGTCCCCTAATCATCTTTGTTGCTCTTCTCTGTACTCTTTCTTGAATCTCAACGTCTTTTTTATATCGTGGTAACCAAAGCTGGATGCAATGTGCCCTACCCCTGGTCTGGGATATCCTTTACAGCATATGACATTCGCTTGTCCTTATGCCGGTACAAATTAGTGACAAGTAACAATGTTAGTATTAATCCTGATTGCATGAATGGCAACCCCAGCGATAGTGCTGTTATTTACTATGTCTTTACAAGCACAGCACATTGCAGATCAATATCTAAAGTCAAGTTCTTGAGATGATGTAAAACAAAAGCTGTAAATTATCTTCCAGTATGTCACAAAGAAGGGACGCGGTGGCTCAGTGGGTTAGGACGCTGAGCTTGTCGATCAGAAGGTCGGCAGTTTGGCGGGTCGAATTCCGAGTGCCGCGTAACAGAGTGAGCGCCTGTTACTCGTCCCAGCTTCTGCCAACCTAGCAGTTCGAACGCATGTAAAAATGCAAGTAGAAAAATAGGGACCACTACGGTGGGAAGGTAACAGCGTTCCGTGCGCCTTTGGCGTCTAGTCATGCCAGCCACATGACCACGGAGACGTCCTCGGACAAGCGCTGGCTCTTCGGCTATGAAACGGAGATGAGCACCAGCCCCTAGAGTCGGAAACGACTAGCACGCATGTGCGGGGGAACCTTTACCTTTACCTTTACCTTATGTCACAAAGAAATGACTAGGTCGTGTTAGTGAGTTTATAGTCTAGATGTCTGGTAAAACTAGCGTCCGGTTCACCAGAAGGCAGGCCATGATACAGTGTTGGCCCCTAAAATGCCAACTGTCAAGAGTTTAAAAAGAGAGAAGCCAGTGAGATATCATTAGATATCATTAGCTCACGCCTAGAGAACCCTCAACCTCAGTGGGAGCTACAAGGTCAAAGTCATCTGGAAAAAGCAATTGTTCAAAAAGATCTGCCAAATTGTTCTTTGGGCTCATAAATACACATGGAAGAACGGGAAAATGGATGATGCTGTTACCATGAGTGGAATCTCAAATTTATTCCAATGGCATTTCAAAGTTTCAGCATGTCGCACAGAGACAGGATGGCAGGTTCTCAGTTTCAAAGATGCTTTAGGGAATCCATCAAAAAACAAAACACAACAAAACCAAACCTCAGAAGGATTAAAATGTCCTGGGGATGTGGCCAAAGTGATTGGATTCTGACTTTGTAGCCAGCTGGATTCTTCAACCTTGGCTGGGCTTACATACGTCGTCACCCTGTCTTACATCATGGCTTAGAAACCAGAAGAGATGAAGCCAAATCCTCCGAGAATATGGTAGTCCTCAGTTTACAACCGTTCAGTGACTGTTTGAAGTTACAGTGGCACTGGAAAAAGTGACTGACGGCCATTTTTTATTCTTGTAAACACTGCAGCATTGTGATGGTTACGTGATCAAAGTTTGGAACCTTGGCAACTGACTCATATTTATGACGGTTGAAGTGTCCCAGGGTCATGTGATCCCCTTTTATGACTTTCTGACAAGCAAAGATTCACTTAACAAAGCTCACTTAACAAATTTCTCACTTAGCAACATAAATTCTGGGCTCATTTGTGGACATAAGTTGAGGACTACCTGTATTGGCTAATAAAAGAATGCAATGCTCCCTCAGGTGGCGTAAGTCCCCAAATGTTTTAATTTAATTCACTGATTATTATTTTTTTTTTTTAAAAATGGAAAGATTATTCTTTTTGCAAACCATTTACATCTTGTGAACTTCAGCCCATGAATAATTTCTGCATTTTTTTTTCCTCCCAGGAGTAAAGACTTACGGTATAAACAGACTAAAAGGTGAAAACTCTCATTACTTTTCAAAAAGGTTTTTGGATCCCCTTTTCCAAGTAGACAAACAAACAAACCACAAAAGAATCAAATGAGACTAACGAAGAATTTTTTTTTAATCCCATTTATATCCCGCCCTTCTCCGAAGACTCAGGACGGCTTACAATCTAAGAAGCACAAATCAATGTGCTTAGCAATAGCCTTCATTCTATGTATATGCCTGCTTATTAGGGCTTTTGCCCCCCCCCCCAAGCGGCATTATTACAAAGTCAGGTTATTGCCCCCAACAATCTGGGTCCTCATTTTACCTACCTCGGAAGGATGGAAGGCTGAGTCAACCTTGAGCCTGGTGGGATTTTTTATTTTTTATTTTAATTCCATTTATATCCCGCCCTTCTCCGAAGACTCAGGGCGGCTTACAAGCTTAGCAGTAGCCTTCATTCTATGTATATGCCTGCTTATTAGGGCTTTCGCCCCCCCAAGTGGCATTATTACAAAGTCAGCTTAATTGCCCCCAACAATCTGGGTCCTCATTTTACCTACCTCGGAAGGATGGAAGGCTGAGTCAACCTTGAGCCTGGTGGGACTCGAACCTGCACTAATTGCAGGCAGCTGGTGTTACTTAGGGAGGCATTAGCCCACTGCTCCACCAAGGCTCTTGCAAAACATAACTTCCATTCGCATTCATACAATTAGTTTTAAGAGCTGCTGTCTGCACACCTGGCTCGTGTTGCTCTGCTCACGTCTACATTTCTTGACATATTGTGCATTCTCTTTCATAAGCCAGAACGTTTTCTAAAGATCTTTCTATTTGACGCGTACCCAAACGCACCTACACAATGCCTCTTCTGAAGGAAAGCTTGAGTGAGAAGAGAGCAAAAGAGCCTTTGAAGGGCAGCCTTTTCACGTTTACAAGCAAAAGATTATTTTGCGAGGATTTCAAGTCTTTGCAAACAGCTCTGTAAGGAGAGAGAAGATGTCTTCAAAAGAACTTGACTGGGCTATGCTCTTTTTGATAAAACCTGAAGCACATATTTTACTGACAGAAAGCCAGCATTATTCAGCACAGGCCAAAGAGAAAACAAAGACTGCACTATGCAAAGGTTTCACATCGGGCAAAAATATGCCAATTTTATAGGAATATAATGGAGAGTTATTTCATGTTAAGGTCTGAACGCTGCTGTTCAGAATTTAGCTACGTGGTATTGAGTGCCTCACTGAGAATAGAAAAGAAATGTACCATCATCATGGTGTCTACAACCTAGGAGCTGTTATTTCAAAGAACAAATGGTGAAATTGTCTAGGAAAAAAAATGGAGCGGATCACGCTATCTTTGATAACAATGTACCTTTCTGTTTTGTGGAAGCACAACTGTTTCAATTGTGATCATCAGTCTTCAGTTGGCGTTCCTAACCACAGTATTCCAAGTTAGTTTCCCCAACTGATAAGTTTGCTTTTCAGAGGAGAGCTTAAATTATTCGTTACACGTATATCTGTGGTGGAATGTAGTCTGGATTCCCAGAAGGAAGTGGCTTCACTCCAGAGGGCAATGAGAAAGTGAAATTTAGATACGGTAGGTTGCTTGGGAGGAAGAGAATTAAAACGAATCCTCTCTAATAAGTGCCCAGAATATATCTATAGTGATGCAAATAGTTGCTTTAGTTTGGCAAGATTTCTGTCTGTAGGTGAGGAACAATAAAGGAACTACTCAGAAGTAACTCCGTGTGTCATTCTTGATTCTTGGAGTCTTGACAATACCCCATTTTCCAGCCTATGGATTACTAAAATTGGGGGCAACACTGATCAAGCATGGAAATAAATACTAAAATATAACAGAATAACAGAGTTGGAAGGGACCTTGGAGGTCTTCTAGGCCAATCCCCTGCTCAAATAGGAAACCCTACACCATTTTAAACAAATGATTGTCCAATCTCTTCTTAAAAACCTCCAGTGTTGGAGCACCCACAACTTCTGAAGGCAAGTCATAACAAACAGCAATAACATACAAAATAGAGCAGAAGAGTGTTTTTTTTTAAAAAAACGGTTTACCCAAAGGGACATAAAATGTCAAGAAAATCCATTAAAAACACACCCATAATGTAGTTCAACGGAATGTGTACCAACGTTCTTGGCTGGGAGGAAGAGAGTTAATACAGCTTCTCCCTAATTGCAGGGGTAGGCAAGCTTGGCTCTTTTATGACTTGTGGACTTCAACTCCCAGAATTCCTGAACCAGCCATGCTGAGGGGAAAGGGAGAAGTTTCCAAGCTGAGCCATGCTGGCTCAGGAATTCTGGGAGCTGAAGTCCACGAGTCGTAAAAGAGCCAAGGTTGCCTACCCCTGCCCTAGTGATTCCCAGATCTACACTGATGCAAATAGTTGCTTTAGTTTGGCAAGATTTCTGTCTGTAGGTGAGGAACACTAAAGGGACTACTCAGAGATAACCCTACGTGTCTTTTTTGATTCTTAGGGTCCTGATAAATACCCCACCTTCTCACCTATGGACTACAGAATTTGGAGGCAATCCTTATCAATCACAAAAATGCTAAATGCTAAAATATACTAAACAGCAATAACATCAAAGTATCGCAGAGGAGCATTTAAAAAAAACTCATTTACCCAAAGGCACGTAAAATGTCAAGCAAATCAATTAAAAAAAACACAAAACCCAGTTCAATGGAACATGTACCAATCAATACATGTACAAAAGGTTTAAATAAAAATGTTCTCACTCTGGCAAGACTTGATGTTCTGCCCTCTGCAGTGCTAGTGGGACAATTCAGTGGTGGGATTCAAATATGTGAACAACTGGTTCTCTGTGTGGATGCCGCTTCCGGAAGTCTGTTCTGGGCCTGGGCAACAAAACATTAGCTACCGCTTCTGCCGAACTGGTGCAAACTGGCTGAATCTTACCACTGGGACAATTGCATCAGCTGTGTCTTTTGCGATCTCTGTGCCCTTGTGTGACAAGTGCTGAGGAACTCTTTGAGTCAAATAAACTCTTTTTGTGCCTTTTATCAATATTGGTGGGTGAAGAATTTATCCTATTCTTCAGAGAATTACAGCCAGAGAGCCAGACTTCTGTCTGTATGATCTATTAGATAATCTTCATCTTGATGTAATCTGGAGAGTTGCTAAATTTTATGCCTCTCCGAGCATCATTTGCCACTTACTGGGCTGTAAAATGTCTCTGTAACAGAGTGAGTGCCTGTTACTCTTCCCAGCTTCTGCCAACCTAGCAGTTCGAAATCACGTAAAAATGCAAGTAGAAAAATAGGGACCACTACGGTGGGAAGGTAACAGCGTTCCATGTCCCTTTGGCGTCTAGTCATGCCGGCCACATGACCACGGAGACGTCCTCGGACAAGCGCCGGCTCTTCGGCTTTGAAATGGAGATGAGCACCGGCCCCTAGAGTTGGAAATGACGAGCATGCATGTGCGGGGGAACCTTTACCTTTACCTAAATTGTCTCTGTAGTATTTAATCATCTTATCTTTGTGTTCTGCAACTTTATCTTGAGACACATATATTTGCCTTCCTTCGTGAGGTTTTATGGAACTTTCCCCCTTTTCTCTGTCTGGTAAACTCAACCTTCCCTCCCCTTTTGGGATAAAGCTGCCAAGATCAAAGCAGAGCAAAGATCTAAGGAAAGGGACCCACTTACCAATGCACAGAGAAGATCAACAGCTTCTAGAATCAGCTCTTGATGGCCAATCCGAGTGACTCCCAATTCTTCCAGCTCCTGGTGAGTGATGTGCAACAGCTGTTCCCCATTGATCTTTTCTCTCTCAAAGTTTTTAATGTACTGTTGCAGGCAATCGTCAAGACCTAATTGAAGACAGTGACAATAGGAGCTTCAGTTAGCAATAGAAGATCAGTTCTCAGTAGCTTTACCACAACTCAGCTGGAGCTAGAAAATGTCCAACCTTTCAACCAGAAGATTTTTATCTGGATAAGTGAGAACAGCAGATTCTTAAAAAAAAAGCAGCAAAGAGGATTATTTTTATTTACTTGCAGGCTTTTAGGCTGCCCTCATCTGAAGTGAAGAACTGTAGCCCAAAGCTGAGACTGTTGAGGAATCTGTTGTTCTTTGGGTGCAAACTTAGCTCCAGACCTCCAGATGGCTCACACCCTGATGTTCGGGGAACTATTGAAGTTTAATATTAAAATTATTCAACATTAGATATATATTTTTTTATTTTTTTTTAAATACAGGTAGTCCTCAACTTACAACCACAACTGAGCGCAAAATTGACGTTGCTAAGGTGAGGAATTTGTTAAGTGAGTTTTGCCCCGTTTTATGACTTTTCTTGCCATGTTTGTTAAGTGAATCGCTTAAACTGTTAAGTTAGCAACCTGGTTGTTAAGTGAATCTGGCTTCCCCCATTGACTTTGCTTGTCAGAAGGTTGCAAAAGGGGATCATGTGACCCCCGGGGACACTGCAACCGTCATCAATGTGAGCCAGTGGTCAAGCATCTGAATGTAAATCACATGACCATGGAGATGCTGCAAAGTTCGTAGGTGTGAAAAATGGTCAGAAGTCACTTTTTCAGAGCTGTTGTAACTTTGAACGGTCACTAAGTGAAGTGTTGTAAGTCGAGGACTACCTGTATTGACATGAAGCTATTATTCCAAGCATTGGGGATGAATGAAGGCTGATCCCCTGTGAGGTGGGGCTTGGGCCTTTGTTTTATTTTGTTTTGTTTTGGGTTATATGTTGTTTTGGGCCATTCAAGATTCCTTTGGAATTTTTTTTTGTAAATTGTAAGCTGTTTAGAGTTGTTGGGAGTTGGCTGGCCTAGAAATTTACATTTTTATGTGTGAACGAATAAATTAACTGGGATATGGATGCATCTTTTTAGAGCATGGGAATGCCTTGAAATGCACACATCTATACTGAGGTGTACAAGTAGTTCTCATCTTATGAACACTCTTGGGTCCAGAGCCTGTTGCTAAGCTAGGCCGTTGTTAAGTGAATGTCAACATCCAGCTGGAAAATCCAAATAAAACTCCAGATTAATTCTTTTTTTTGAAACTCTTACTGCTTATTGAATACACTGCTTGGTTATGTTGAAGCAAAACTAACTCTGAAGTTCCCACACCAATTCACAGACTTAGACAATCGTTTTCTCAGCCAAACCCCCAACATCTTACTTAAGTAAAGGTAAAGGTAAAGGTTCCCCCGCACATGCGTGCTAGTCGATTCCGACTCTAGGGGCCGGTGCTCATCTCCGTTTCAAAGCCGAAGAGCCAGCGCTTGTCCAAGGACGTCTCTGAGGTCATGTGGCTGGCATGACTAGACGCCAAAGGCACACGGAACGCTGCTACCTTCCCACCATAATGGTCCCTATTACTTAATCCATATCAATAAGTCCATTTTGTTATGGGAACTGTCTGCTTTAAATCCACACCTGTTCTGGTGACCTTGACAAGGCTTCAGGCTCCCACTGTCTTCAGCTGAATCAAAGAAGTTTCGTTTCTCCATTTAACCCACTTGAAAGTAACACCTCTCCCCCACCTCCTCAATCTAAAGACAAGTTGAAACACAGAGGCATGTAGTTTCATCCTTGACAGTGAGCCATGCCCAATTTTACAACTTTTTTTGCCATGGTTGTTAAATGAATCACTACAGTTATTAAGTCAGTCAGGCTGGCCTTAAGGAGGTCTAGCACCTGCCATTCACTTTGCTTGATGGAAGCCAGTGGGGAAGGTTGCAAATGGCGATCACACAATCCCCAGGATGCTGCAACCGTCGTAAATACATGCCAGTTGCTAAAATGCCTGAATTTTGGTCATTTGGGAATTCTGCAATGGTTGTAAATATGAGCACTGATTATAAGTCACTTTTTTCAGTGCCATTGTAGTCTTGAACAGTTGCTAAACAAGGCATACCTGTACTTCTTCTTTGAGGCTAATATGCACTTCCTATGTGAAATGTGGGTTGTGGGGGTACAAAGGGCAGTTTTGTTCATATTGAATTTATTATATAAATGATACCGTGAAGCTGTGGTGGTGCAATGGTTAGAATGCAGGCTAACTCTTCCCAAGGTCTGGAGTTTGATTCTGACTGGCTCAAGGTTGACTCAGCCTTCCATCCTTCTGAGATCAGTAAAATGAGGGCCCAGATTTTTTTTTTTGGGGGGGGCAATAGGCTGAGTTTGTAAACTGCCCAGAGAGTGCTGTAAAGCATCACATGGTGGTGTATAAGTCTAGGTGCTATTGCTATGTCTATACCCATAAGTCATACCCAAAGGTTGAGGTTGTCCATGTGCTAGACGAGGCTATGAAATTGGTTCAACATCTTGATGGTACAAAGATGTTATTTTAGCAGGTGGTACAAACCAGGATATGACCGTTAACATGTGACAGAATTTAGATCCTAGTTTCCTTCTTCAGTAGCAATTGATAAGGAAAGCACACAACAATGTGCTACAACTGTTCTACTTAACCAGGTTGGCAAATACTAATCAGCTTTATTTTTTAGCCTGCATTTTGGGCTACATTTGTGACCTACATTTTTGCTGTGTTCAGGCTTGTTATATGACAGCGGTGGGAGACTGACGTTGAGAAAGCTTTGAGGAAAAATATCAATTTATTTCTCCAATGATCTTTTATGAGCGCCTTCTAGAAATCCTACAAAAAGAAACACGCTCCCAACAATATCTTCCTTCTTTATTGGTTTGTAGTTGGTTGTTTTGACTGATTGTAAACAAAATATCTTTAGCTATTTTACCTCATGACACACTCTAGGGAAAGTTGAGGGAAAGATTCCTGGCTAGACAGTTTCAGGATCAGATTGATAATTACCTTTTCTTCTCTTTTATGACCATCCGATTTGAGCTGTGTAATAAAGACGGCCACTTTGTCGGCTTTATGGAAGAAAATAAATCTAGGATATCATCACCAAAATCTCTTACTATGTATCTTGCATTACTAAAAATGATCAGAAGTGTAGAAAGCAAAGAGAAATAAAACTCTTCCTTTGCCTTCCATCAACCGCTCGCATTGATCTTTGTAAGTTATGTTAGAACCAATTTGGTGCACAAATTAAAAGCACTGGACTAAAAATGGAAAGATTCTGAATTCTAGTCCCATCTTGCTATGTGATTTGGCGCCAGGAAGAAGCCAAGAGCAAACCACTGCCAAAAAAGTTGCCAAGAAGTCTTGATATAGGAGTCAAATCTTACTTGAAATGTTGCTGTCTGTCTGTCTCTCCATCCATCCATCCATCCATCCATCCATCCATCCATCCAGAAAAGGCACCATCACCACTGTACTCAAGTCCTTAGGTTGTTTTGTTTTAGCCTGTACTGTATTTAACTGTTGAATTTTAATTGGTGTTTATATTTGTACTAAATTTTATATTTATATTTTACTGCATTGTAAGCCACCCAGAATTGCTTTGAATAGTGAGTTGGGCAGGATAAAAATTGAATAAATTATCTATCTATCTATCTATCTATCTATCTATCTATCTATCTATCTATCTATCTATCTATCTATCTATCTATCTATCTATCTATCTATCTATCTATCTATCATCTATCTATCTATCTATCATCTATCTATCTATCTATCTATCATCTATCTATCTATCTATCATCTATCTATCTATCTATCTATCTATCTATCTATCTATCTATCTATCTATCTATCTATCTATCTATCTATCTATCTATCTCTTCCTCCTCCCCCTCCCCCCTCCCCCTCCCCCTCCTTCTTCTCCTATCTCATTATCTACAAACAGATATACATAAACTAATACTTTTTAGAATGGCATCTCTCTAAATGTTAACCACTCAGCTTTAACGTAGCATTAGAAGCCATCAGGTCTATAAAAACTCTCATAGAACGCTTGATAAATCATGCTAGACGTGCTATCAGTAGGAGACAGAAAAGACAACGTGGGTGAAAAGAGATTTTTTTTAAAAAAACAAAACACCACAGTGGTTCTGTGCTAAAGTGTTCAGAAGGAATTTTCCCCAAGTCCCTTTCTGAGCACTCATCTTGCTAGTGTGCCATGCCTGATCAGGAAATTATGTGTACCTGTTTGATCTAAATATGCCTTTATGCCAGAGACGTCTATTATGAAAAGCAAAATTGGTGGGTTTTATGACTAAGGCTGCTCGTTTATGGCTCCCTGGGGTATTTTTTTGGGAAGACAGCTACTTAATGGCTCAAACAGTATGGCAGCTGACAATAGAAGGAACAGAAAGAGTCACTGTTGGAAAACTTCGCGGTCACATTATATGAGGGGGGGGGAGCAGTCAGACAATAGAATGCACGGAACAGTGCTCAGGATGAATCTGTCTGCAGTGAGGATGCAGTGCCTTATATTTTCAGAGACTTTGAAGATTCTCAGAAATACTAAGAGTTATAGAAAAATAAAGCTGGGAATATTGGTCTAGGGAGAGTCTCAATCATTCAGGTCATGATTGTCCCAAAGGTCCATACTGGAAAGTCCAGTGTGGAAACAATTAGCACTTTCCCTTTGGGTATAGATTGAAGGGAAATTCTATCATCATCATCACCACCACCACCATCATCAACAACATCCAGCCTTCTTAGCATAATGGCAGAAATATCTTGTCTGGCTATTAACACTCCAAGTCCTGGCATTAGCATCTCCAAGTCCTGACAACCCATCTAGACTTTCTTGGGTTTTGTTCCCCTTGAAAAAATTTCATTTCTCAGCCAAGAAGCTTCTTCAGTTCTCATATTGGGGATATTGGGTAGATCTTGGACTCATGAAGCTGGACTGGTTCTGGGGTTGGCTGAAGTGTGAGTCTATAACTAGGTCGGTGACAGGCCACCACCGATGGCCAAAGATGCACATAATATTAGGGGGAAAGAGCTGAGGGCGGCACAACGGGTGTGGATCATACCCATGGGCAAGGTTCTTGTTTTTAATTCTGATATATCTCTTTGGGATTTATACTATAGGGTTTTTGTGTGTGTGTGTGCTATCTCTGAAGGATAGGAAAGTATGTAATCGATTTGTCAATGTCAGAGATGCCTCTGTAGACCACAAAGATAGGATCTGGAGGCAACCCACAGCCTGAGGATCACTGGTTGACCATCCCCGTGCTTTATAATGATGCTGCTACTTTTCTTTAGGGCCATTTGTACAACACAGAAGTAAGTCAGTTGCCACACCCTTCCCCATCTTAGTACAATTTGCTTGGACACTGCTGTCTAAGACATCTAGGCAACATACCTTCAACATACAGTATCTGGAAGACACCTGAATTGGGAAGACCTTTAACTTAGAAATGCCAATAGATATTTAAAAAATGGAGAAAACACAGATATCCACTATGGTTGTGTTTTCCCACAGATTTGTTTGTGAAGATGGATTTTCTCTGTACCTCTAGTTGCCCCAAGCCATCTCTCGCAGTTGCAATAGATTCAGGAACAGGCATATTGCTGTCTATGGGGTGCTTTCCTTCTATAGGATTCCATTGACACTTGGTTGCGCATCCTCTCCTCTTTTTTTTTTTTAAATGTTTTCTTTGGCTCATGCAAAAGCCTCCTGAGTGAGTAATGATATAGGCTGAGAACTAAAAAGCCTATTGCAGGTCTGCCAATGCACTGCGCCCTACGCAAACCTAACAATTATCCCACCACTGTTTTGGCAGGTCCATAATCTCCTACGTTTTCTGACAAACCCTAGCTGAAATGTACCTTCAAAAAATGTGCAGATCTTACAGGGAAAATTCAGGAAAGAATGAGAAGCGGTCCAAGTCATTCAGCATCAACCATGCATAAAGCCAGGTCTTGCTCACTGATTGTCGACTCTACCCTCTGTTCGCAAATATCATGGCATACAGGATGCACAGTCTTCCTTTTCTATGGACTGAATAAGGAAAAGGAGAAGCCCAATCCCTGTGTAGCTTGGAACACATTTTCTCTGATATTTGCCCCCATTTTTTATTTGTTCCTTCAACAAAGTTCTAGACTGCCTAACTCCAGAATGACTAAGCACCTCCACAATGGTGTGTGTGTGTGTGTGTGGGGGGGGAAATTGGTAAAACAATGTCAAATAAAAAGAATAATAATTGCCATTAGACTAGACTAGACTAGAGTAGACTAGACTGGACTAGAATAATAACAGAGTTGGAAGGGACCTTAGAGATCTTCTAGTCCAGCCCCCTGCTCAAGCAGGAGATCCTTTACCATTTCAGACAAGTAGCTGTCCACTCTCTCCTTAAAAGCCTCCAGTGATGGAACACCCACAACGTCTGAAGGCCAGCTGTTCCACTGGTTAATTGTTCTCACTGTTGGGAAGTTTCTCCTTAGTTCTAGGTTGCTTTTCTCCTTGATTAGTTTCCATCCATTGCTTCTTGTCCTGCCTTCAGGTGCTTTGGAGAATAGGTTGACCCCCTCTTCTTTGCGGCACCCCCTCACATATTGGAACAGTACTATCATGTCATCCTTAGTCCTTCTTTTCAATAAAGTAGACATACCCAGTTCCTGCAACCGTTCTTCCTATATTTTAATCTCCAGTTCCCTTATTATCTTTGTTGCTCTTCTTTGCACTCTTTCTAGAGGCTCAACATCTTTTTTATACCAACCAAAACTGGATGCAATATTCCAACCGTGGTCTTACCAAGGCATTATAAAGTAGTATTAACACTTCACATGACCTTGATTTCATCCCTCTGTTAATTCAGCCTAGGACAAATTTAAAAACATTCACCCTTTCTGCCATCCCGCTAACCTTTCTGGGAACATCTGGAGATTAGAGAAAGGTAGAGGTCTCTGTAAAACATCTACTATGCATAGAAGAGGTTACAGTTTTGGTGTCAGGCATTCCAAAGAAATACAGAAAATGTCTTAGATTATCTCCACATAGTATGTGTAAGCAGGTTAAATGAAGACCTGGCATTTATACAGGATGCCAAGGTTAATTACTGTTAACGCTGGTTAGTTTTTCATGGTGTAGTGTTGTGCAAACTCAGAAAATGAGTTAACCCAGGAACCAGATTGAGATTATTGTATTAAGTCAGCCCTGGAGACTATTGTATAGTCTTCCTCCCTTGCCTCTTTTCTTTCTTTCTTTCTTTCTTTCTTTCCTTCCTTCCTTCCTTCCTTCCTTCCTTCCTTCCTTCCTTCCTTCCTTCCTCCCTCCCTCCCTCCCTCCCTCCCTCCCTCCTTTCCAAATTTGCTGGAAAAACGTCATCCAGGGCAATTTGCTGTGCTGAAATATCAGCAGTTTCTTCATTTAGAATACCAAAAAAAAAGCAACAATGAAAAACATCTACTCTTCCCTCTGTGGGAAGGATGAGGTTCTTCTCCCCAGACTCAAAACTCATTAACAATTAACAGGTTTTTCTGCAAAATGCACTAAAAACTCCAAACAGGATGTTCCAGCCTGAAAAGGCAAAAAAAAGGGATGAATTTGTGAAAATGCAAGACACTGATGAAAAGTGCACTCAAGTAGCCATTACCTGTGTCCTGTTTCAAATAGAACTAGCTGTACAAAGCATGCTTTCATAAGCCCTCATAAAGGGCTTCCAAAACCTGCTGCTTGTTTCATTAAAAAGCACATAAGTGTCATAAATACATTCTGTCATTATTATAAAATAGTCCCCAGACTTTGATAAATAGATTAGAATATACAGTATAAACACCACACGGTCTGTCCATCTCTGTCTATATCACTGTCTATATATCTTCTATTCATCCACCCATCCATCCATCCACCCATCCATCCTCATTATCTTATCTTATCTTATCTTATCTTATCTTATCTTATCTTATCTTATCTTATCTTATCTTATCTTATCTTATCTTATCTTATCTTATCATCTTATCCTATCTATCTATCTATCTATCTATCTATCTATCTATCTATCTATCTATCTATCTATCTATCTATCTATCTATCTATCTATCTATCTATCCATCCATCCATCCATCCATCCACCCACCCATCTATTCCAGAAGAAATGTATCCTGCTTAATAATTTCTTAGTATTATTAAAAGTTCCTTTCTCCCTTTAGAACATCAGATATCAGTTAGTCTTCTTTCAGTTAATTAAGCAAATTACACTTGCACAATTATTTCAATTGCAAAATCATAGCTGGCTTTTTGCAAGGAATGCTGCCATTTAAATTATGGGTATCACATTGTTCTGAGTGTCAGGCTCTGACACTGGCCACTTAACCCACAAACTGCTTAACCCACTCAATCATTAATCCAGGCAAATGTCCCCACTGAAGCTTTTGGCTGGGCGCATCCCTTAGGGCAGGGTTAAAAAAGTAAGTCAAAATCGTTACCACAAAGATGCCATTAGAGCTCTGAGTTTGGGTGTGTTTTTTTATGTGTAGCTGGGTCATAAAGCATGGTCCTAAACAAGGAACACCCCAGTTTGCCCATGGGGTTCACAAACTTACTCTCTTATTTTATAAAAAGAAAGCAAAGAAAACCAACATTTGTCAAATTGAAGAAAATTTAGGGATCTCTCTGTTCAGCCATAATCCTCAAAATTTAGGGATCTCTCTGTTCAGCCATAAGCCCATCTAGAGAGTGGAACGTTGGAAGGTGAGAAGGGATATAGGAAGATTTGGATAGAATTGGAACAGTGAAAGGATCTATGCTTTCTTCTCCCATCACAAAAACAATTATTTTTTTTCCTATTGTATCATTCTGTCCTATAAGACCAAACCTCTCTAGTTATAAAAAGTTTGCTTTGTCTTGATTTGGAAGGAAGACTCCTAAAATGTATTAATGTTCTTATTTATAAGATTTTTCTAGGATTCAGGCTTCTAACCGTACCTCCGGGAAGATGCTTCAAGGTTGTCCTCCATCTTTTTTTAATTCTGGTACCCAGAATTAAATAGAGTTCTTCAAATCAGTTTGACCATGTGGGACATGATCTGAACTCAAATTAAGATAACATTTGCATTTACCGGTACTTGTTTAACACCTGTGTGTGGTACTACTACCACTTCTCACATTTAACTTGTGACTGACAAGGACATCCAGATTCCTTTCATATGTAAGGTTGCCAAGCAAGGTCTTCCCCATCACATTTGTTGTGCCTTATATGCTTCCTTATATGCAGTTTGGCGGGTCGAATCCCGAGTGCTGCGTAGCAGAGTGAGCGCCTGTTACTCGTCCCAGCTTCTGCCAACCTAGCAGTTCGAAAGCACGTAAAAAAAATGCAAGTAGAAAAATAGGGACCACTACAGTGGGAAGGTAACAGCGTTCTGTGCACCTTTGGCATCTAGTCATGCCGGCCACATGACCACGGAGACGTCCTCGGACAAGCGCTGGCTCTTCGGCTTTGAAACGGAGATGAGCACCGGCCCCTAGAGTTGGAAACGACTAGCACGCATGTGCGGGGGAACCTTTACATTTATATGCTTCCTATACAGTTGCAGAATTTTATATTTTTCCCATTCAATGTCATCCTATTCATTTCAGCCCACTGCTCAAATCCACCCAGGCTTTTTTTTTTTAATTCCTCTCTTTCCTCCAGTATCAGCCACCCTCCCAGAATGTGGAAGAGAGCTTTTAAAATTCACAAAAAAATCCTTTTAAACTCTTGGTTACTTGAAGAATGACTTTGCTAGTTAACGTTTACTTTTACAAAAAATAAAAATTGGGCATTCAAAGCCTACAACTCCCTGTTGCAACATGAAATATTCATTATTTTTTGCTGCTCGAGGTCTTTTCTTCAGATCAGCAAAACCCAGGTCATGGTATTCCCACCTCTCCTTAAGCCATGACGCAACACAATTTTGAACTCAGCTGAACAAACCACCAGCAATGATTAATAGAACACTGCATATTGTAGCCTGGACATCCAATCACAGGCACTTATGACAATATTTGTTCAAGCTGGTGAATTATTTAGCCTCTTATGTCAAGCTTCAGATCAGAGTTAATTGTTTTCTATTGAATTTGGCAACAAGGTAAGTGTCAGGATACGCTGAATATCACCAATGGGTGGCTGGGGAAAAAACCCAAACCTAACTATTTTCCACCCTTCCCTTCCACTTGCCATGTGTCTCCTGATGCTGCTGAGAATTAAACAAATTAATCACAAGCTGAATAACAAGGAAACTAGAAGCAAAAAGAGACTAATCTCCTGCTTTTAAAGCAAATTTTGTTCCAGAAAAGGGGAAAAAAAACCTCCACATTTAAAACCTTCAACATCCCTCTAGATGGGAGGGAAGCAAAGAAGGAGAAAAGGGGATGGGCCAATGGTGTAATCAGCAATGCTTTCTTAGCACATTACCATTAATATTGATTTCCATTAGCTGGGCAACAGGTAGGAAAATTAAGCGCATGAACTAGAAAAATGGTTTTAATAGCTGATGGGAACTAATGGTGATGTCATTGCACACCCCAATTACTTGATTCAGAAAACAAATTTGCTTACTTCATCATGTCTCTCTAAGCTTCATGAGAAATTTAACTTTTCTCCTGAATGTTTTTCAGTTCAGACTTTGGCTATTGCTCGAATGCTACTTTAGTAGCAAAAAGTACATTAATCAGGGCTGTGATTCCTGGAAGCCTCAGTCAGTACTCAAATATCCCCCAAACCTTTGATTGATCAGACCTGGGACCTGCTCTGGTAAGTCTCTCATTGGGCGCATATAAAATATCAATAGCAATAGCCTTGAAGACTTATATACTGCCCCATAGCACTTTACGGCACTCTCCGGACTATTTAGATTGTCAGCATGTTGTCCCCAACAATCCGGGTCCTCGTTTTACCGACCTCAGAAGGATGGAAGGCTGAGTCAACCTTGAGCCGATGAGGATCGAACTCCAGGCTGTGGGCAGAGTTTGCCTGCAATACTGCATTCTAACCACTGCGCTACCAGGGCTTTTTCTTGAAAATGGATTTCCAGCTTTATGCTTAGGCACTAAAGCTCTGCAGATATAAATATGTGTGTGTGTGTGTGTGTGTGTGTATGTGTATGTGTATGTGTATATGTATATATGTATATATAATGTATGTATATATGTATATATATAGTATATATGTATATATATAAATATATATATATATATATATATATATATATATATATATATATATATAATGTATATATATATATATATATATATATATATATATATATATATATATATATATATATATATATATATATATATATATATATATATATATATATATATATATATATATATATATATATATATATATATATATATAATGTATATATATATAATGTATATATATAGGACCTAGCATTTTGATGTGTTATTACTCTGCTGCTTCTTGGATAAGGGCACATTTTTGATAAAAGTGGCATACACTTGCATATGAATAAAACAATAGTTCTGAAGAAAGAGCTTTTTTCATCTTCCTTTCAAGACGGCGCCCCTGTTTTGTGCTAAGAGCAGAGCAGACTAGGGATTCGTATAAGAGTACAGCCAAGGGAGGTGACATCTGCTACAGTTACTGGTGCAGGGATAGTTGGAGACATAAATTTAAGGAAAGCTGCGCACAAGAACCAAAGCAGCATCTGCCCTAAAGACAAAACACAGTTTTCTCTTAAATTGCAGAGAAGTCTCTGATTCCCCACTGAAAACTGCCCTTGCAACTGACAGCCACAATAAAACAAGGTACGAAGCTCACCTACTCCATGTGTCACCTGGAATTCATGTTTATAAAAAAAATGCGAGCAAAATGATGCAAAGATGATTAGGGGACTGGAGGCTAAAGCATACGATGAATGGTTGCCAGAATTGGGGCAGCTCAGTCTAACGAAGAGAAGGACTAGAGGTGACATGATAGCAGTCTTCCAATATTTGAAGGGATGTCACAGAGAACCTATTTTTTCAAAGCACCTGAGGGCAAGACAAGAAGTAATGGAGGAAAACGTCCATGGAGAGTCTCAGTCATCCCGATCATGGTTGTTCCAACTGTGTTTTTTTTCCAAAAGGCAAATGGACTTGCTATGTTTCTTTTTTCCTTGAAG
Organism: Vipera berus; assembly: GCF_964194415.1. NCBI lineage: Eukaryota > Metazoa > Chordata > Lepidosauria > Squamata > Viperidae > Vipera > Vipera berus. Next base: position 10,890,004 of record NC_138214.1, read on the forward strand.
ACATTTCATTTTTCATCCAAGCAGGTTCTTCAGTTCTGACTGAACAGTGGGGATGGGCAGGATTTATGTTCTTCGCAGTCATGCCGGCTGTCAGCACTCTGAAGGTTGGCTGCATGTCTCTGAGAGTTGCTGAGGTCACTTCTGGAGTTTACCTGTACCTCCAGGATCACCTGAACCAGAGTGCAAACCAGGGTGTGAAACCTTCTTGGAGCTGCTGAAAGATGTGTGCTGCAGACAGGAGATTGTTGGTGTCATATCCCTGCCCCTCTGTTGAGAGAGGGCTGTTCAAATAGATAGAAGCTTATCGAAGTGAGAGCCAACTAGAATTAAAGAGAAATTTCCTCTCAGTGAAAATAGTTACTCAGAATTGCCTCCAGAAGTTGTGGGAGATCCACCACTGAAGGTTCTTAAGAAGTGATTGGACAGCCATTTGTCCAGAATGATGTACAGTCTCCTCCTCCTCCTCCTCCTCCTCCTCCTCCTCCTCCTCCTCCTCCTCCTCCTCCTCCTCCTCCTCCAAAGTCCTCTGTTATTCTGCATTCTGAATATCATGTGATACCAAGCAATAAGACATTTCAGCTGAATGAAGACACACTGTCTGAGCCCACTGTAGGAAAAGAACAGAGTCTCAAGAGAGCCCAGCTATAGACTGAAAGCTGACTCTGTAGACAGTTAAGGATGGCTGAATCTGGAGAGGTGAGGGAATATTTATTGTAAAATGTTGCAAAGCTTGTTTGAGAATCGTTTGAATAAAAGGGCTAATTTAAGGAGAAGAAAAGAGGAGAAGAAAGAGAAGAGGGACAAACAGAAGCAAAAGAAAAGGCAGAATTAAAAGTAACCGTAGCAAGAAAAGTAACAGGAATGATCAAAGCAGCAACAGAAGTAGCAAAAGGAACACAAAGGGACCTTAAAAAGGACAACTCTTTTCTCCTGCCCAAGGCAAATAACAATGCGGATTTTATTTTAAATTAAAAACATGCATCCTCATAATCTTGTGTAGTATGGAAATGTAGTATGCATAATTTGAAGAGGACTAAGTCTCTTGGCACACCTTTACCACAGTCCTGTAGGAGTTTCCGTTGTGCCATTTTTATAAATGGCATCCATTGCAACAATGGAAGAAAAAAAGGTTCCAGGTTTAGTTCCTCTGAAACAAGAGACTCAGAAGATGAGAGAATTATGAAAAGAAACCACAAGAGAAGGTTTTGGTACAGCTAGGAGAGAGCTGGTGGTGGGGGGTCTATGCTGCAGAGGAAAAACTTTCTTGTGTTATCTGCCTGGAACACAGATGCTGTCTCTAAACCATTGTTCAACATTGCAATAGGATGCTTCATATGAAAGGTCACAAATGACACAAATTCTCTTAAACCAAAGCAGCACCAATACAGTCATTCCATGAAACAAAATCTATGTACTACTAAAACTCTCACTATCATGACCTTTAATTTGTATATCATAAAGCAACCATTTTTGAACCAAGGTGCCTCAAATGGATTAACTTGCAGAATGTGTCCAAAATCTGGGATTTGTAACTCCTATGAGGGAATGAAATTTGGGCAGGTTGTGGCTGCTTCAGTGCTACTAGCTGCTGCTGCGGTCATTTTCAACATTCTGTGACAGTTTCCCAGCCATTCTTGCAAACCCTTATTCCCTTTCTCAGGCAGCAGCACAAAGGCAACCAGGGAAGGGAAGGGGAAGGGATTTTCAACGTACCCTTCTAGCTTCCTACAAGAACACTCAATAGAGAAGCCAGAAGGAAGTCAGAAGTCACTCCGTGGCTTTTTGCCCACCTGTTGTGTGGGGATTTAAGTTTTGCCTGGTGGACTTAAATTCTGTCTGGTGAAGTTATTTTGTTTGAGCAACTTTCAAGTGCCTTGTGGACTATTGGGCCATTGCTCTGTGGATTAACCTGGGTTTGCTTGTGGCTGGACTTGATTGGGACAGTTCTTTTAGAATGTTCTTTAATTTTTAATTGTTTAGTTTAACTTATTTATTGGGGCTGTTTATTTAATTTCTTTTAACTTTTGTATTGTTGTTTTTATTGTTGTTAGCCGCCCTGAGTCCTTCGGGAGGTAGGGTGGCATATAAGTCCCAAAAATAAATAAATAAATAAATAAATAAATAAATAAATAAATAAATAAATAAATAAATAAATAAATAAATAAATAAATAAATAAATAAATTTATTTCTGGGGTTTTGGTGAAGGGAATTGTTGGAGAATGCTGATAAACTCATTAGACCACAGTTACATGTTTGTGTGTGTGTTTGTGTGTTTGTGTTTGTGTGTGTGTGTGAGAGAGAGAGGGAGAGGGAGAGGGAGAGGGAGAGGGAGAGGGAGAGAGAGAAGAGAGAGAGAGAGAGAGAGAGAGAGAGAGAGAGAGAGAGAGAGAGAGAGAGAGAGAGAAGGGCAGCACAGATAATCATGCCAGTCTTACGTTTGGATGATTTTGACTAGTCCAATTCTTATTTTTTCCACCTTTCTCATGTCTCATTTCCAGATCATTTGGCAACTGAACAAAAACAAAATTGTGAAAATTTGCACTGAGTTTGGAATTTCTTTCCCTAACATAAATACCCTTCCATATGTGCTTTTCTACAACCACATTTTCACAGTATGATGGTTTTTGCATGTAATTTTCTTGTTATTTTCATGTTAATTTTCTTCTAATCTCTGCAATTTTTGTGAACACGGTTCCCCAATATATGCACATTTGCATGTGCAATTTTACACTGCATTCTACCGCACAACTTTTAGACAAGTGTAGAGGTTGGTGAATAACTGCTATAATTTGTGAATAAAACCTCAATGTGTGAATCCCCTATGCATTGAAAAAGCCTGGCTCATTTCTTCTTTACAGTTGATGCAAACACATTCACAAAGATCTGATGTAAGTGATGAAAGTCTCCTTAAATTGTCTAAAAGATACTGCAGACTCAGTATTCAGGAGCCAAAGCAGATCTGAGATTATTAAAAGGAAGCAGATGGATTACTTTAAAAAAATCCCTCTGGGCTGAGATTTAGATACAGGTAGACCTCGACTTACAACCACAACTGAGCCCAAAATTTGTGTTGCTAAGTGAAACATTTGTTAAGCGAGCTTTGCCTCATTTTACAGCCTTCCTTGCCACAGTTGTTAAGTGAATCACTGCAGTTATGAAGTTAGTAGCAGGTTATTAAGAGAATCTGGCTTCCCCACTGACTTTGCTTGTGAGAAGGTCACAAAAGTGGGTCACATGACCCTGGGACACACTGCAACCATCATAAATATGAGTCAGTTGCCAAGTGTCTGACTTCTGATCAAGTGACCCTGGGGACGTTGCAGCGGTCGTTAAGTGTGAAAACCGGTCCTGTTTTTCAGTGCCGTTGTAACTTCAAACAGTCACCAAATGAACTATTGTAAGTCAAGGACTAGCTGTATCAACATTCCCATCTCCGTTTCATGAAACACAAGGCAAGGAGTTTTCAGGACCTTGGACAGCATAACTCTGTCATAACAACTCCACCGTGTTTTCAGTGTGATGAACACCTATCCAATTCTGAAACCTGCCTCATTGCTGACCGTACAATCCAGGTAGTCCTTGACTGACCGCCTTTTGTTTAGTGACCATTCAAAGTTACAATGGCACTGAAAAAGGGACCATTTTTAACTATTTTATGAGCATTTTCCACACAGCACCCTCATGGTCATGTGATCAAAATTCAGAGACTGGGCAGCTGACTCACATTTATGACGGCTGCAGTGTCCCAGGATCATGTGGTCCACTTCTGCGACCTTCTGACAAGCAAAGTCAACTGGGAAGCCAGACTCACTTAACAACCATGTTACTAACTTAACAGTTGCAGTGATTCACTGAACACAACCGTGGCGAGGAAGGTTGCAAAATGGGGCAAAGCTCACTTAACAAGTGTTTCACTTAGCGACAGACATTTTGGGCTCAATTGCAGTCGCAAGTCGAGGATTACTTAATATATGCTATACCAATTCATGGATTTACTGTTAAGTCAGTTTATCTCCCTTTGGAACAGAAGGAAAATAGGAAAATAGGAAAACCTATTGAACAATATATGCAGGTCAGATTTCTTGAGGCAGAACAGAACGCTCATTCCAATACCGGCAGAGAGTTGATGGTTGTTGTTGTTTTTTTTATGTATAATTGAAAGGGCATCTCTTGATCCTTGCAATAACCTATGTGCAATTGTGAGAATGCACAACGTCTCCTTCATTTGTCGGTTTGCTAATTGCCGTGCCCTTGTGCATCTGAAAATAACAGGAACATTTACAGAATGGGTGAAAGTTCAGAAACTAGATGAATATCTGAAACGACTTCCATTTCAAAGAGCCATTCTGGTGTCAGATCACACCCTACAAGAACCAGGCAGAATTATTTATTGCTTTATTCGTGTGTGTGTGTGTGTGTGTGTGTGTGTGTGTGTGTGTTTTCCTAAACCCTCCTCCCAATCCTGTTCTTTCCCTTCTCTTGGGACGTGAAAAGTGAGATGGGCTTGAAGTGAGAGTAGCTCCTAAAAGCTGCTTGGCCCAACAGTGTTGATGAATCTGTTTATACCAGAGTCACGATTTCTATTCTGCTTCTCCTCTCAAGGGAAGAGCTGGCCTATTTATTGTTTTAAGCAACAGATTTCCTTGCACAGAAATTTTGCACAAGTGATAGAAATCCCTACAGGTAGCCCTTGATTTGCAACCATTCATTCGGTGAGGGTTCGAATTTATAAGGTAAAGGTAAAGGTCCCCCCGCACATGCGTGCTAGTCGTTTCCGACTCTAGGGGCCAGTGCTCATCTCCGTTTCAAAGCCGAAGAGCCAGCGCTTGTCTGAGGACGTCTCTGTGGTCATGTGGCTGGCATGACTAGACGCCAAAGGAGCACGGAACGCTGTTACCTTCCCACCATAGGGGTCCCTATTTTTCTACTTGCATTTTTTACGTGCTTTTGAACTGCTAGGTTGGCAGAAGCTGGTACGAGTAACAGGCGCTCACTCTGCTACGCGGCACTCGGGATTTGACCCGCCAAATTGCCGACCTTCTGATCGACAAGCTCAGCATCCTAACCCACTGAGCCACCGCGTCCCTTTGAATTTATAAGAGCACCCAAAAAAGGAAAAAAAGACTTTTTACACTTGTGACTATTATGCCATCCCCATGGTCACGTGATCAAAATTCGGGAACGTGGCAACCGGCATGTATTTAGGATGGTTGCATTGCTCCAAGATCATGCATCCACCATACCTAGCTTCCCAGCCAGTTTCTGACAGGCAAAGTTCAATGGGGAAATGCCAGATTTGCTTAATGGCCAGCGATTAACTTAATGACTGCAGCAATTCACTTAGCGACTGTGGCAAACAGGTTGTAAAAGAGGGAAGAACTGTCTTGTGGTCATGCTGTAGTCCAGCGGTCCCCAACCCCCGGTCCGTGGACCGGTACCGGGCCATGGCATGCCAGCAACCGAGCTGCCCAAACAAGCAAAGCCCCATCCGCAGGATGCAGGCAGCACACAAGACCACACCCCCTTCGGCCCATGGAAAAATCTCTTTCCACGTAACTGTTCCTTGGTGCCCCAAAGGTTGGGGACCTCTGTTCTAGTCCAAACTTGTTCCCTGCTCAAGGAAGTTGCTTCAAAGGCTTTCTGCAGGCAGACTATGAGCAAAGAAATTTAGCCTCCGTAGTTCACCCCGATCAACTTCCCCTTAAGAAACAGCCTCCAGTTGTGCTGGACAACAACCTCAATTATGTTCAACTGACGAGGCCTTTTTTATAAAGCTTCCCAAAGATCGTCCAGAAAAATAAGACAGGGACCACCTTGGATCATTGCTTTGCTGAGAGCAAAGAATTAATCAAAGGGAAAGCTTCATTCAAGCCGACGCTTCATAACGATAATTACAGTGATGTTAGATGGGGGAACTGTGTGAAGGTGCGAATGGGTGCATTTTTAGGAGGCCTCAAAGAATGCCTGTTGGCCTAAATGCAAAAACCAACAGCTTCGACGGGGAAACATTTCCAAGGAACACCTTCCTTTGAGAAAAAGAGTAGGAAGCATTTTGTGCTAAAGCAGAGTTGGACAGCACATAAGGACAAGCCTTTTCCAACAACTCTTTTCCTAAAAGAATCACACTTCTGAACTGGGGGAAGAGTGTGTGTGTGTGTGTGTGTGTGTGTGTGTGTGTAGTAAAATGGTAATTTTACCTGTGGTATTTTTTTTGTTTTCCTTTTGTGAAAAACAAGCATGCAAATGGAACTTTGCCCTGGGAGGCCAGCCGTCTGAAACCGTGTCCCGAACATAGCACTTGTGTCAGAAGCACTGAGGCAGGATTGAAAAGATTAGCCAATTACATCACCATTGTCTGGGGAATGCCCAGTTGGAGGCCTACTTTCATGTCCCTGGTAGGAGCTAAAGCGAAAGACGAGAGCTCAACCCTGCCGCATGGCAGCACTCAAACACAGGGTTGCTAACCTCTTGCCCTCTTGCACCCAACCATGAGATCCACCCTGCTCCTCAACCATGCCCCTAAAATCAAGTTATTTTGGCAGGAAAAATTTGGTGCCACGGGGCAGTAGTTAAAAAGTAGAAATGGAAATAGCTTTTCTCCCTGGAACCTCTCCAGATCTCCTAGAAAAGACCTTAGGTGACTAATCTGTACCTTCTTCTCCAAAATAATTCAAAGATTTAGCATTCAATTTCTTTGAACATGCCTGAAAGCTTTTCAGTGCTCAGTATATGCTGAGAATTGAATAATGTAGCCCAGCTGGGTCAACAGCAAGCTTTGGCTAAACTCTCATCCAACGTTAGCTTAGAAATAGCCATGGTCATAACAGTAGCAGTGAGATATCCATAATTCCTACTTAGCATCCCCAGCATTAAAAATTCTCTCACAAGGACAGGCTCTGTTAAAAAAAATATCATAGCAATTTTAACTTTACCTTCTTTGCATCAGTACCAGTACGCTTTCTCATTTATTGGATGTTGCATTCACAAACCATGGGTCAAAGAATTTCAATCATCATCAAATCCTTCCTTGCTTTCCCATAGTCCTAATTTCATGGATATTAACAGCACTCTATGCTCATAATCTATTTTCATTTTGCTCTATTTTGCATGGCTATTAGACTCCATTCTTAATTTTGTAGAGGCCTTGATTCTTTTCACTGCTTAGGGCCTTGGCATGGTACAAATTTAGTGCTCGCCAGGCAGGCAGGCAGGCTGCTCCATGTGAAAATTCTTTGGTATTCAAATTCTGAAACATCACTCTCCATTAATAGCACTGGCTTGCTTTCTCCTGGGTTAAATAAAACCTTATACACGTGCAGATTAGATGTAGGAATTCACTTGAGTTCTGGCTGACTGGCAATCTTCACAGGCTTTAGGGCAAGGGTCTTCAAACTTGGCCCTTTCATGATTTGTGGACTTCAACTCCCAGAATTCCTCAGCCAGGCACGCTGGCTGAGGAATTCTGGGAGTTGAAGTCCACAAGTCATAAAAGGGCCAAGTTAGAAGACCCCTGCTTTAGGGTGTATTAATGCAGGGCTCTCCAACCTTGGCCACTTTACAACCTGTGGACTCCAACTCCCAGAATTCCTCAGCCAGTGTGGCTGTCTGAGGAATTCTGGGAGTTGAAGACCAGAAGTCATAAAGTGGCTACAGTTGGGGACCTCTGTATTAATGTTTTTAAGAAGTACCACATTGGGGAAGGTGGTTCTCATAATTTATTAAGACAAACCCAAACAAACCAGATGTGATGGATTGGGTCTACAAAGGGGGGAGGTGGACTACAATGAAGTGACAGTTTCCCAGGAAGGAAGGAGCTCATTCCAAGGAGCAGAGTGAGACAAAAAGGCAGCCCAGCCCAGAGCTGGATAAGAGACAGAGGAAAAGAGGTTGAATAGCCAGTCCTTGGAATCTCCCAGGGTAAATATTAAGTATTAAGTATTTAGTTTGGCAAGATTCTGTCTACAGAGTGTGAGCAAATAAAGAACTGAACTCTGGATGAATTGTTCTACACTGTTCTTGGACTGAGCCTATGAAATTTATGGCTTAGCATATTAGGTGAACCTAGCAAATGAAAGGGCAGGCAAAACATGACCCACAGTTTCTCCAAGGTCGTCTGTGGCTTTCCACACCAATCAAGTCTTATGGAACTCAGTCACCAAGTTAGCTGAAAACATCAGAGAAAGGCCACTCAAAGCATCCACGAGCTTGTATGACAGAAGTGTCCCCAGAATGCGATGATTTGGTCAGAATGATCATAAGCTTTGCACCCTTTGCGATGGAAGCTCTTCCCCAACATACACATCTGCAGTTTCACATTGCACACACCAAAGGGGTGAAGCTTGCACTGAAAGGCTAGCTTCATCTTTTGCCTTCATCTTGACCCTGTACATCCAAGGATGTTGAGGGGGATGTCCATGAAAGGCTGCCTCTACTGTTGGATAGATTAAAGACGTCCAGAATTCTGACCTCGATTACTGAGTCAGCTCACTTGTCCCGCCTTCCAAAGGAAGGTTCACCTCATTGTTAAAGTCCACGGATTGAAGATTCCATAGATGTTCTAAAGATTAATTCAATCTGACATTTCACTGTGCTCCCATTCCTATTCAGTATAAGGCTTCAAATAAAATATAATTAGTATTTTCCTCTGAGACTATTTTTCACCGAGATGAAAAGTCCATTCAGGTTGAGATAGTGACGTCCTTCTTAATGTGTGACATGGATTGAGGGGGAAAAGATCTAGATCGGTGGTTCTCCAGCTGTGGCTTGTGGACCCCTGGGGGGGCGCAATGTCACCACAGGGGGTCCACGAAGGCTTGAAGACATGTTGTAATTTAAATCTTGAGTTAAGCCTTGGAGGGTCCATGACCACAAAAGGTATTTAAAGGTGGTCCATGGTGAGGAAAAGGTTGAGAACCAGTGGTCTAGATGAAAGTCCAGGTAGTTCTCAACTTACAACAGTTCATTTGGTGACCATCCAAAGTTATAACATCACTGAAAAATGTGACTCAAGGCCATTTTTCACACTTGTGACCATTGCAGCATTGATCACATGACCAAGATTTAGATGAGAATACAGAATCACAGAGTTGAAAGGGACTTGGAGGTCTTCTACTCCAGCCCTCTGCTCAAGCAGGAGACCTTACACCCAGGGATAGGCAACCTTGGCTCTTTTTTGACTCGTGGACTTCAACTCCCAGAATTCCTGAGCCAGCATGGCTCAGTTTGGAAACCTCTCTCTTTCCCCTCAGCATAGGTGGCTCAGGAATTCTGGGAGTTGAAGTCCACAAGTCAAAAAAGAGCTAAGGTTGCCTATCCCTGCCCTACACCATTTCAGACAGGTGGCTCTCCTATCTCTCCTTAAGAGCTTCCAGTGATGGAGCACCCACTGGAGGCAAGCCGTCTCTGTTAAATTAAAGGTTTATACTTCTTCATCTGTCTTCTGCTCTACAAGGTTGGTCTTCCATCACTCAGACGCTTGGCCACTGGTTCATATCTATTATGGGATCACACGATCCCCTTTTGTGACCTTCTGACAAAGCAAAGACAATGGGGAAGCCAGATTCACTTCACAACCATATTACTAACTTAACTGCGATGATTCACTTACCAACTTTGACAAGAAAGGTGGCAAAATGAGGCAAAATTCACTTAATAAATGCCTCACTTAGTGACAGAAATTGGGCTCAGGGCCATAAGTTGAGGACAACTTGTATTATTTTTGTTCTAGGCAGTTTTCAAAGCATCCTATTTAATATGCCACCTGAGTTAAGGTTATCCTAATCACTTAGAACAGGGATCTTCAAATTTAGCAGCTTTAAGACTTGTGGACTTCAACTCCCAGAATTCGTCAGCCAGCATGCCTGGCTGAGGAATTCTGGGAGCTGAAGTCCACAAGTCTTAAAGCTGTCAAGTTTGGAGACCCCTGGCTTAGAACAACAAAAGTAGCTTAGCAAAACATTCATTCTTTTCGTTGCAGGCACCTTCAGAAATGTTTAGTTGATAGACAGGTGTAATGGACGTGCATATTAGCAAGGGAAATGTTTTAAATCATTGCTTGGACAGATTATGATTAACTGGGGAAAGGCAGCAGGATTTTTTTTCTTATAGTTGGAAGGAAACAAAAGAATTATTACCCAAAACATTCCTCATGGGATGCTCAAACAATATTAAACGCATTAAATACAATTAGTCTTCAAGAAAACGCAGCTTGGAAACCCCACTGTTTTCCCATATCTTCAAAAGGATAGCTGCGACAAAGTGGAGAAGGAATCTTAAGAAACAGATAATTACTGGGGAAAGAAAGTATTTAACTGAGTTATGACTGAAGCAATTTCCAGGGCTTGCACCCTGAAATGATTCATATTTAGTGTCAAGCAGCTGTTCTGCCTAATGTGTCGGTTAGACAAATGAAACAGCCAAGCATCCACATACAAACTAAGTTGTCCTGTATTACTGTCACCTAGATTATTTAACATCTTTTGTTGCCTTGTTCACAAGTCTGGAAATGTATTAAGCTGTAACTGTAAATGAATGAAAAGTCTCCAGGAAAAAAAAATCCTAATTTTTTTATGGCCTATTTCAAATTCTAGTCTCCAGATCACAAACGCTGTTTTTCTAGGAGATGGATTTGTTTGTCTGTTTGTTTTAATTTGAATAGCCTAAGGTGATCCAGATTGGAATTGCATCAGTATGACTTTCCTTGTTCCCGCTGACTGGCGATGAGGTTAGGGATGGGATTCTCAATGGGAAATTTGTAAAGCGGTAAGAAGGAGTGGAGGAAGACTGAGGGCAAGAGAAGACGCTTAAGGCAACATTTAAAAGTGGCTGGGGAATTCTGGGAGTTGAAGTCCACACTCCTTAAAGTTGCCAAGTTTGGAAAAAAAAATACAAAACAGATGTTGAGACCCTAGAAAAAGTCCAGAGAAGAACAACAAAAACAATTAGAAGGCTGGAGATGAACCCATATGATGAACAATTGAGGGAACTAGGTGTGTCTAGTCTAACGGAGAGAAGGACTAGGGGTGATATGACAGCAGTCTTCCAGTATTGAGGGGCTGTCACAGAGAGGAAGGAGTCAACTTAATTTCTGGATCAAGCAAGAAGTAATGGGCAGAAGATTAAAGAGACATCCAACCTAGAACCAAGGACAAATTTGGTGTCAGTGAGAACAATGAACCTGTGGAACAGGTTGCCTCTAGAAGTGGTGGGTGCTCCATCACTGGAGGTTTTCAAGAAGAGACTTAACAGCTATTTGTCCAGAATGATATAGAACAGGGATCCCCAACCCCCAGGTTGTGGCCCGTTTGGAACTGGACTGTGGAAGTTGTGGATGCACGTGTAAGTGCAGGTCCACTTGTGTAAGCCGTGGGCAAGCACGTGCATTCAGCTCCGTTTGCATGAGCAGCAGGTACACACATGTGCCTGCCATTCATATAAATGGAGCTGTGTGCATGTGCTCACCAACCACTCGTGCAGAACCATCCCCTCATACACACACACATACACACCAGTCCACAAAGCTGGAAAGATTAGGGACCACTGGTATAAAATCTCCTGCCATAGGAGATGATGAGAAGATAGGTTTGATGAGAAGATCTCCAGAGTCCCCCACACCCCTATTATTCTATGTTCTATGATTTGTTGTTGTTGTTGATGTTGGAAAGTCATGTCCGACCCATCGCGACCCTATGGACAATGTTCCTCCAGGCCTTCCTGTCCTCTACCATCGCCTGGAGTCCATTTAAACTCACGCCTACGGCTTCAGTGACTCCATCCAGCCACCTCATTCTCTGACGTCCCCTTCTTCTCTTGCCCTCAACCTTTCCCAGCATTAGGCTCTTCTCCAGTGAGTCCTTCCTTCTCATTAGGTGGCCAAAGTATTTTGAGTTTCAGCTTCAGGATCTGGCCTTCTAAAGAGCAGTCAGGGTTGATCTCCTCTAGGACTGACTGGTTTGATCGCCTTTCAGTCCAAGGGACTCGCAGGAGTCTTCTCCAGCACCAGAGTTCAAAGGCCTCAATTCTTTGGCACTCAGCCTTTCTATGATTAGTTAACAATTTTCCCCCAGGCTAGGTTGATCTGCAGAGCCTACAGTCTTGAAGCCATATGAACTAAATGAAAATAATTCCTTTTTCTTAGTTTGTTAAAAAAAACACCCCAAAACAACTCCCTTTTCTTGGCCTGTTTCAACAGTGTATTGATCAATTAATTTACAGGCAATGAGCAAATTAAAAAGGAAGACAGGAATATTTGGGAAACAACAGAAAGTGGATTAGGAGAACAAATGTGGTAAAACAACAGGTAAATAGGTTAAAGCCAATAAAATACAATAACTTATTTTTATCCATGGGTATGAACAGCCGTATTAAGAGAGTAAATTGTGTTGGGCTGCTATTTTTACAGCCCTTCAAACACCCAAGCACTGCAGGTTTAAATGAGTTTAAACCCATTAATTTCTGATGGTACTTGCAAGAGAACAAAAGTTAGCGTCTTTCTTAGAAATTTCAGTGAAACTGTGTGCTAATAAAAACTGTGTAAATTTGGTCTCTGGCTAATAAATATGTCATCAAGAAGAAGATAAATCAAAACTGATCTCCAATCTTGACATAATGAATAGACCACCAAAATATTAACTATAGATTCAGCAGCTGAGCACAGCATATGCAAAGGCAATGTAAATAAGGATTATTTTAAGGAGAAAAAACCCCTCAAGAAAGTCCAGTAGCCTTTTGGAAAGGTACCTTGGGACAAGTAGTCCTCAGCTTATAACCATTTGTTTAGCAACTGTTCAAAGTTATGTGTAATGGAATGGAAAAGAATAGATTACAGAATGGAATAGAAATAGAAATAGAAATAGAAATAGACTAGACTAGACTAGACTAGACTAGACTAGACTAGACTAGACTAGACTAGAATAGAATAGAATAGAATAGAATAGAATAGAATAGAATAGAATAGAATAGAATAGAATAGAATAGATTACAGAATGGAATGGAAATAGAAATAGAAATAGAAATAGAAATAGAAATAGAATAGAATAGAATAGAATAGAATAGAATAGAATAGAATAGAATAGAATAGAATAGAATAGAATAGAATAGAATAACACATATTTACTTATTTATTTTTAAAGGCTGCTTGGATCAAATACCTCCATTTCAGGCCTGCCTCAATCTTCCTCTGCAAATGTTATACACACCTAATTACACAGCAACAACCCATTAATTAAAAATAATAATTAAAATCATACTACTGAAGTGTAACTTTGATTCAAATTAGCTTTGTGTCTAATTTTATTAAAGAAACATGGCCCTCGTGTTTTTTTTTTAAAGGATCCCAGTGTGATTCTATCTTGACACATTTTTTTTTACATTTTGCCTTACCTTAATAAGGAGAGAAAGGCTCCCTCCGCACTTTGTAAAGGAAAAAGACCCAGTGGTACTCCATTTTAGTGGAGTTCAATCATTTCTTTGCATATGTATGTGATACTGTAAGCATTGTGCCTTTTTGCTATTATGATTCAAAGGCTAAGAAGGAATTCTGTACATCTAACAAAACTGATTTGATGTTCATTGGAAGCAGTGATGTATCTTTTGCTTAGTGACAACAATTTGTTAGACAAGAGCTCTGACTTAAGATAGCTTTGAACCATTGGTACTGCTACTACTAAGGGAGTTCTGGGAAAAAGGCGTTCAGGAACCTTCCAGAAACAAACAAACAAACGAACAAACTTATCTATCTATCTATCTATCTATCTATCTATCTATCTATCTATCTATCTATCTATCTATCTATCCATCCATCCATCCATCCATCCATCCATCCATCCATCCATCCATCCATCCATCTATCTATCTATCTATCTATCTATCTATCTATCTATCTATCTATCTATCTATCTATCTATCTATCATCTATCTATCATCTAGCTATTATCTCACTATTATCACTCTACCAATCATTTCTCTATCATCTATCTATCACATCTGTATCATGTCTCTATCTCTATCTCCATCTCCATTATCTCTCTAATCTATCATCTATTACCCCTCTACTTTTACAAATAACTCAAAGCAGCAAGCATATCCAATACACCTTCCTCCTCCTATTTTCTCCACAGCAACAACCCTGTGAGGTGGGTAGGGCTGAGAGAGAGGGACTGGCCCACAATCAATCAGTTGGCTTTAATGCCTAAGGCATAGCTAGAACTCACCGTCTCCTAGTTTCTCACCAGATGCCTTAACCCTAGACCAAATTGGCACTCATTTCTGGGAATTTCATGTCACCATCCCCTCCTTTTGTAACCTCTGTGTCTTCTCACTCTGAATGAGGAGGAGGAGAAGGAGATTTTAGTAAATTTATCTTCCGAAGAAATGTGACTCTGATTTGGATTGGGAGGCGGGGTTTCCATTTCCAAGCCCAATCCTCCAACTAAAGGAGCTGCACAAGACGGTACTTTTGCCAATACGACATCCAAAATGGAGGATAAGGTCCGCACATGGAATATGTGTAGGAGAAGAGCAGGTAGACCTGGTGCGGAGAGTTAAGCACATCATCAGCTTACAAGTCCATCTAGCCCGTCCTGAATTCCATTGAATGGAATGGAATGGAATGGAATGGAGTGGATTGGAGTGGAACGGAACGGAACGGAACAGAACAGAACAAAGCAGAGCAGAGCAGAGCAGAGCAGAGCAGAGCAGAGCAGAGCAGAACAGAACAGAACAGAACAGAACAGAACAGAATAGAATAGAATAGAATAGAATAGAATAGAATAGAATAGAATAGAATAGAATAGAATATTCTGTATTAGCCAAATGTGATTGGACACACAAGGAATTTGTCTCCAGTGCATAAGCTTACAGTGTACACAGTGTAAACAGCAAGTAATAGTTCATAGGTCATAAACCATAGTTACAGTCATTAATTGTAATTAATTGATCCTCGGGCAATCTTGAGTATGAAATTCGCAGAGAATCACCAAGGCTGCCCTCAGCGGGGCCATCCTTAATGCCGTCTTTACCATTATCTTGCTCCAACTTAGTGTTGAACTTTAGTTGACCAGATTCTTGTGTATTGACTTGAGCAATAAATCCTCTATGCTCCAGACGCAAGGATAGTCCTGATCCTTTGCACTGTACAGCACACTGAATGTGTGTTAGCTGTGTACCAACAGGGATCAAGATTCATTTGCTATTCCAGGAGAATCCTCCAAGACAGAAAAAAAAATATCAGAAAGATCTCAGCAATTGCAAAATTCAGCTCACCCACTGGAAAGTACGTTTCCAAATCCAATCTGCGAAAACACAAAACCAAGCAGTATGTCCTTTGAAGGTATTTATCTCCCTGTCAGCTTTGTTTTGCCAAATGATCTTCAGTTAATAACTGCACACATGCCTGCACACACGTTGCCCACACGCAGAGACCGTATTTAATGAAGTTCACAGTCTCCTTTTTTAAAAAAAAGAAAATCACAAATCTTTTTGACTTTAATAGAATGCACGTCTAATTAAGAGCACTTAGCATCATCAGCCTTAATCATTAATCCATATTCATTTTTTTTAAAAAAACAGTCATTTGAAATGACTTCATGGTGAAAATGCAAATGAAAGGCTTCTATTGGGAGAATATAAGCTTGCTGAATACTATTGACCTCGAAATAAATCACCATTTGATGAAAGCTAATTCCACATGGCTGCCCACAGGTGCCTTCTCACTACAGCAAGATTGAGGAGACGAGAAAATTACTTTGCCTTTAAATTTAATGGAAGGAGGCCTTCACCTCCATATTTTAAAAAGTCTTTCAAGAGATCAAGTCACCTTAACTTCAGCTCGACTCCTGATGACTCATATGGACATATCCATGCAGTTCTCATGGCTGAGTTTGGAAAAGAGTACACCATTGCCTTGTGGGATTTTTTTGACAGCTTAGTCAACAGAATTCCAAAATGATACCCTATCCAAGTGCTAAACAAGGCCATAATGTTCAAGATCATCCAAGGTTGGCTACTTGATCATCTACTTGGACAAAGACCAGGTAGATAGTCTAGAAAAAGTACAGAGAAGAGCAACCAAGATGATCAGGGGACTGGAGGCTAAAATATATAAGGAACAGTTGCTGGAATTGGCTATGTCTAGTTTAATGAAGAGAAGAACTAGAGGAGACATGATAGCAGTCTTCCAGTATCTCAGGGGCTGCCACAAAGAAAAGGGGGTTCAATCTATTCTCCAAAGCACCTGAAAGCAAGACAAGAAGCAACGGATGGAAACCAATCAAGGAGAGAAGCAGCCTAGAACTAAGGAGGAACTTCCTGACAGTGAGAACAATTAACCAGTGGAACCACCTGCCTCCAGAAGCGGTGAATGCTCCAACACTGGAAGTTTTTAAGAAGAGACTGGACAGCCATTTGTCTGAAATGGTGTAGGGTTTCCTGCCTGAGCAGGGGATTGGACTAGATGACCTCCAAGGTCCCTTCCAACTTTATTATTATTGTTGTTGTTATTATTAAAATGTTATTTATGTTTGTGGAAGGTCTAGAAAGGATCCCTGTTTTTTTATTCTGTACTTCTGGCTCACATTTTGCCTGGATTCCATCACTGTAATAAACTACTCTCTGAGCTTGGTTGTTCTTTTACAGACATTTCATTACCCAAACTAGGTAACATCATCAGTGCTTTAGTGATGTTACCTAGTTTGGGCAGTGAAATATCTACAAGAAAACAACCAAGCTCAGAGAGCACCAAGGACCTCTCATTTCCACCCTGAGCTACAAATATTCTCCTTTATTAAACCATCTTGTTGAAGAAACCACTATGACTGAACTGCTGCACGTCCCAAATATGTGGGATGCAAACTAAGCCATAATACAATTTGGTTGCTGTTGGTTGTTGGTTTATATAGAAATCCAAGCATTGCATTAATAAACCACAGTTTAGGACTGAATGTGCTCCACAAACCATAGTTTACCATGAACTTCAAACTCCATTTATGGAGATTTCTAAGCCAAGAAAACCTCCATGGACAAGTCCTCTGGAAAACATTGGTGCAGCAAATTTGTGTATCTGTTCCTGTTGTGTTGCTAATTATAGCTGGCTCAATAATTCGCGGGAGAAGCAAGGAAGCAGAATATCTTCTGTCAGAGAGGATAAGACTGAAATACATACTGTACATAAAAAAGCACATGCAGAGGATTTGCTCTCAATGAAGTTATGGGGATTTAAGTGTGCAGGCATTTCAATGTAGTAGAGAAACTATTTTAAGTATGAATGTGTCCAGATTTCATTTATAACAAAATCTACACTAGCATACTCAAATTTCTGTGCTTTGAAACACTTGTAGAGCATTTACTTTTAGAATTTTTCTTGTGTCAAAGAAAGACCTTCTTTTAGCACTGATAATGTTATTTAGTTTGGATAATGAAATGTTGGCAAGAAAGCCACCAAGCTCAGAGAGCACCAAGGATCTCACAGTCTACTTTCTCCTCCTCTTCCTCCTCTCCACAATACCATCTCCCTTCTAGCACTGATGATGTTACCTATTTTGGCAATGAAACATCTGTAAGAAAACAACCAAGCTCAGAGAGCACCAAGGATCCCTCATTTCAACCCTGAGCTACAAATATTCTCCTTTATTGAAAGACATTCTTCCTCAGCCATCTGACCAAAGAGAAAGGATGGCTATGTTTACATATTTCTTTTCAACTCTGCATTTATTCAAGAAGAAATGATTGGACTTATTTAATAACCATCAGCTCATCTTCTGCTCCGACGTTGTATATAACACTCTGCATGAGCACCACCCGGAAAGGGACCCATCCATGATTTGGTTACTGAATATGATATAATTGCGTGAGGGACACTGCAAGCAAGAAATAGAGCAATAAACCATCGGCACGAGTTTCGTCTTACAGATAAGATTGTCTACTTGACTGAACTCAAAAACGGCATGTCATCTCACGGCCTCAGGGCAGCCTATTTTGATTTGATACCACCAGTAATGATGATGCTGTGGTTCTGAGTCCAGAGATCAAAGGCAACTGACAAACCTCTCACAAAATCTCACAAAACTAAGCTTGATCCATGCGCCCAATTCCTCAGCTGCAAAGCTCCGCTCGCAACCTTATGTCTAATGTTCTTGTTCTTCAGTCCCATCAAGTACTATATTGCAAGACTTGAGCCATCCAAGAACCAGCTGTTTCCAAAAACCTCTTGGTTGGGAAGAACAGCACAAAGCAGAGATTTTTGGGTAAGTAACACAAATGAATAAAGGCTGCCACGATCCTTTGTATCATCAAAGTGCATCGATTTTTTTGTGATCCGGAAAGCCATCATTTGGCTACTGACTGGAGAGTCTTGAAGCTGAGCTATATTGCTAACATCTAGATAGGAAAAAAGGAAGATGGAAATTCAGAGAATCTATTGGGATTTGTTCAGGCATATTTTTATAGCCTGAAGACATAAGCACATACATTCAGCCCAGGTACACCTTTCATTGGCAAATAAATGGACAATTTCCTAGATAATCATTTATCAATCAACAGCCCTTAACAGTTGTTAAGTGAATGACTGCAGTTGTTAAGTTAGTCACACGGCTGTTAAGTGAACCTGGCTTCCCCATTGAATTTGCTTGTCAGAAGGTTGCAAGGTCGCAACTGTCATAAATATGAGTCAGTTGATAAGTGCCCAAATTTTGATCATGTGACCTTGGGGATGCTGCAATGGTCATAACTATGAAAAACGGTCACAAGACACTTTTTCAGTGCTGTTGTAACTTTGAACGGTAGTAAATTAACTGTTGTAAGTCAAGGACTACCTGTAATTTGTAAATTTTGGTGATGGGATTTGGTGTAGCAAAACTATAAACAAACCAGATGTTGCCTTGGTCAATGTACAGATCCATCTCAGACATGCTGTTTAGCCCAGCTTTCATAAAGTAAAGCAAAAATATCACTGCATGAAATATAGGAACTTAGTTTTAGCAGCATTAAAAATGCAGCATCCTGTTGTTTAATTCTGCCAGAAAGTCTTCCATTCATCATTTCTACCTAGTGCAAGTTGGTAGATGTGAGCTTCAAAGAACACAACAAAATAGATCCTGCATATTCAGTTGTTTAACTGCCCATATGGGCAAAAAGATAGGATATAAGGAATGGAATGGAATGGAATGGAAAAGAATAGATGGAGTGTGGTGGAGTGGAGTGGAGTGTGCTAGAGTAGAGTGTGGTAGAGTAGAGTAGAATAGAAAGAAATAGAAATAGAAATAGAATAGAATAGAATAGAAAGAGAATAGAATAGAATAGAATAGAATAGAATAGAATAGAATAGAATAGAATAGAATAGAATAGAATAGAATAGAATAGAATAGAATAGAATAGAATAGAATAGAATAGAATAGAATAGAATAGAATAGAATAGAATAGAATAGAATAGTTTATTGGCCAAGTGTGATTGGACACGGAAGGAATTTGTTACTGGTGCATAAGCAGTCCGTGTACATACATACATACAACAAAGTGATAGGTCATAGATCATAAATCAGTGATGAATATAGTGATCTGTTCCCATAGGATGCTACTTGCCAATTTGGACTTTCTACAAAACTATTTCTCTAGCCTCTAATCAATAATTGCTGCAAGCCAAATGTTGAGTCTGGGCCAAAATTAGGCAAAATCAAGTAAACTAGAACGACACACTTTTTAAAGAAGGTTTCTTTAATCCTAGAAATTGCAAGAGCATTTCCCATGCAATTTATGGCAAGTTTATTAAGGTGAAGTCTCCTTAGCTCCCCTTGAGCTAAGCCGTCAACTGACTCACACGCTGTCTCTTTATCCCTGTTCTCCTTTCCTGCCCAGCTTCCTCCAGCCTCTCACACCTAGCAGCTTTGAACCATTTCAGCTCAAATGTCTTCTTCTAATCCTCACTCCCATATGAGAAGACCCCATGGACTTTCGTTGTGGCAGTCACCCTCCCATTACAACAGCAGATTGGGGAGAGCCCCCATTTAAATGATCCACAACGTATGGACTGATGACAATGAAAACAAAAGCTCTAAATCATACTGATCTCCCCCAGATTTGAAGGGGTTTTGAAGGGGGTGTGTGTCAAACTATTTCCCAAAGCACCCGGAGGCAAGACAAGAAACAACGGATGGAAACTAATCAAGGAGAGAATCAACCTAGAACCAAGGAGAAATTTCCTAACAGTGAGAGCAATGAACCAGTGGAACAGCTTGCCTTCAGAGGTTCTGGGTGCTCCATCACTGGAGGCTTTCAAAAAACAAGACAAGACAACCATTTGTCTGAAAAGGTATAGGGTCCCCTGCCCAAGCAAGGGTTTGGACTAGAGGACCGCCGTGGTCCCTTCCAACTCTATTATTCTATGTCCTGTGGATCACAACACTGGGAGGAACAAGAAAGAAGAGAAGGCATAGCCACCAAAGCATAAACTAAATTATGAACCAGAAGCCAGTCAGAGGTCCTGACTCCAGCAGGGGGGCTGGTTGTATGTTTTATGCTAGTCATTTACTGCTTTTCACCAGACTAAATTGAATTGCAAATTAGCCCAGCATTCGAAATCCCTCCTGCAAGATATGCAAATGCGGATTTTATAACTAACATTGCATCGTCTCTTCCTTTATGAGCGCATATATTGCATTTTCCTGGCGCAAGACGGGGTCTGTGTTGTCCGTTTACATGTGTGGAAAGATTTAGCAATACACTATTATTCAGTAATTAAACCCTCTGTGGTTATCTAATAGGAGAACTGGAAGATGAGGAACTGCATTTTTTAAAATAGATATTTAGGGGCAATGTAATTATCTCACTTGACATGTTAATGAAAACTGTTGGTTCGCGTTAAGAACATTATTTTCCAGCATATTCCTCTGGTCTCAACTGGTGACATTCATTTACATCCAATTCAAATAAACCTTTCCAAATATAAGTTTTATTTGGGCAGAAAGGAATGTCAGCAGAACGGTACCGGCAATATAATTGCCTCAGAATTGTGGCAGCCACTAACCTTTTTATTAGTTCATTATGTTACAGTATTAAGAGGTTTGCACTTCTACCAGCTTGACAGTTAATAAAGAAATCCCTTTAAAAGAACCTGCAGCAGAGACATCGTCCTTATGTGTTTTGACAATTGTTTGCATGAAATGGAATTTCAGCTTAAATTAGGCAACAAAGCGTTTTTTTCTTTCTTTTCTTGTGGAAAAACTAACATATTTCTTAGCACCCATTTTGAGCATTTATTTATTTATTATTGGGACTTATATGCCGCCCTATCTCCCGAAGGACTCAGGGCGGCTAACAACAATAACATACAATAAATACAGAAGTTAAGATAAAATTAAAATTAAAGGCCTCTGTACATTCACTCATTTTGCAGGGATTTGAAAACTTGGCTTTTTGAGCTGTCTGGCCCAGACTGAGGGGTTTTAATTATTTATTAATGGGGTTTTAGTTTAAATTCAGGGACTTAATTTAATTTTAGTTTTAATCGATTGTAACTTTGTATGTATGTATTTTTAATTTTTCCCTGTAAACCGCCCTGAGTCCTACAGGAATAGGGCGGTATACAAGTTTAAATAATAAATAAATAAATAAATAAATAAATAAATAAATAAATAAATAAATAAAAAATTAAAATTAAAATACATTAAAAATTAGAGTTAAAAAATTAAAAACATAATTAAATGATGTGGTATTTGTTGTGTCAATTGCCAGGGCCAGTTTTTGATTGGGAATATGACAAAAGTGGATAGACTGGTGTCCAATTTCTCAGGTGTAAGGGCATTTGGGGAGGAAAGGAGGGAAGGAAGGAGGGAAGGAAGGAAGGAAGGAAGGAAGGAAGGAAGGAAGGAAGGAAGGAAAGGGAGATGGGAGGGAAGGAAGGAAGGAGGAAAGGAAGGCAGGAAAAGGAAAGGAACTTATAAATATTCTTATTTTTCACTCACACTCATTTTATTGTTTAGTATAATGGTCACCGAAAGCCTGTACCAGGTGTGATAGATAAAATTTGCAGTCCAAAGCACAGAGGTCTCTGAACTATAGCAAAACAAATCTCAATTGCTTCAAAGCGGGGGGGGGGGGAGAGGCAGGGCAATGGGAAAATGAATTGCAATCATTGCAGTTCAAAAATCTGACATTTTATAGCCCTGATTAAGCCTGTGGTTTCTGGCTGTTGCAATCAGTCAGTTTTATTGCGCCTCATCTCTTCTTTCAAGCATAAATATGAATCACCTCAAGAGGTGCTGCTTGAGCGCCCATCCAAAGAAGAGACTCTGGGAAGCTTATTGAGCAGAGAAAGCCAAGAAGCTAATTAATGTAAGAAATCACCAACCTGCTGGGAGAAAGTATTTATTCCCTGAATGTTAATGCCTGATCCCTCACTCTGGAAAATAAAAATAAATAAATAAATAAATTCTGACTTACCTGCTACAAGGCAGGTGAGGAGATCATATTTTTAGAATTAGGATTTCTAGGCTGATTGCGGGATGGGTTTAATTTTCTTAACGAGATCAAGTCTCCTTTGACTGAAGCCTGAACCCAGGGACATGGCGAATATACGCCTACAGGGTTTGGTGCACTTAGACCAGGGGTAGGCAGCCTTGGCTCTTTTATGACGCGTGGACTTCAACTCCCAGAATTCCTGAGCCAGCATGGCTCAACTTGGAAACCTCTTCCTTTCCCTTCAGCGTGGCTGGCTCAGGAATTCTGGGAGTTGAAGTCCACGAGTCATAAAAGAGCCAAGGTTGCCTACCACTGACTTAGACGGATGTGGTTTACTATTTCTTCCTCTGAGCAGATTTTCTTTTCTTTTCTTTTCTTTTTACTTTCTGGGTTAGTCTGCAATTTAGGGTTTGTTCGTGGTCTCTTATCAGCCCTTTAAGGTAGCCCAGACAGAAAGCAAAACCATGAGCAATCATGGTACCTTTCTTGTAAGATTACAATAAGAGAATCTTGCAAGTAGGAAAGCTTCCCCCCCACTTTCTTCCTTTTACTTTCCAGAGAACCAGGGATGGTCCCATTGTTCTGTACCAGCCTGCTACCGGCCCTGCAGAAAAGGCAGGGACAACCCCTTTTACAAGAAGGCAAGAGGCTGGAACTAAGCCTGCCAAATTTATTAACATAAAACAGAGCAAAGAGAGCAAAGAGAGCAAACATGAACCATGAAACAGGAGCTATTCAAACGGTTGCCTTCAGCAAACCAGCCCTCCCGCGCATTCCCCTTTTAAACAGTTCAGGGCGTGGCTTCTCTCTGCCTCCTTCCGAGGTGCCCCATTGCCTTCCTCTGTTTACTCCTGATTGACTGCCTCCTGCGTCGGGCGTCCTTGAACAGGGCCAGCTGTGGGTCATCTTCATCCACGCTGTCAGGCTCAGACAGCTGGGTCTGCATCGTAACCAGGTGGGAGGGGCCTGGCTGAGGGCTCTCATCAGCAAGCTCTCCAACCCCCTCAGCAACCTCTCCAACACCCCCCTCCTCCTCCTCTGAATCGTCCGACCCAACTGCCGAACCCACAGGCTGACCCTGCATCACAACACCCATTTGAGATGCTTACTCCATCCCCTGGCCAGTTTTCAGTTATCACACTATGGTTTAGGGCAGGGGTGTCCAACCTTGGCAACTTTAAAACTTATGCACTTCAGCTTCTAGAATTTCCCAGCCAGCCTGCAGCCCTAGAACTGCCCAGACATCCTGCCAGCCACAGCTACTGAAATCCAGCAAAAGGGTTTCAAGCACAAATTCGCATAAAACCCATAAGGCATGGTTTTTTTTCCCCTTTTCTGAATGTTAGTATGAAAAAGTATTTTTTCCCCAATCCTGCCCAATTAAATCCTATTCCTCCTCATATTCAGGACATGACCTGAGCTATGTTTACTTCCTATCACTGCCACTGTAGACCTGAAAAAATAACCTTTTTGACATGGTTGCTAATTGAACCATCCCATTGTTAAGGGAAGTGAAAAGAGCCATGGGGGCACAGTAGTTAGAATGCAGCATTGTAAGCCAACTCTGCTCACTGCCAGCAGTTCAGTTCTCTCACCCGCTCAAGATTGACTCAGCCTTCCATCCTTCCGAGGTCAGTAAAATGAGGACCCAGATTGTTGGGGGCAGGGCTTTTTTTTCCTCATTGAACGCTCAGAACGGAGTTCCGGCACCTTTTTTGGATGGAACCTTGTAGGGTAGGCAAGGCGGGTTGTGTGACATGTGTGAGTTCCGGCACCTTTTTCTTTTACAAAAAAAACACTGGTTGGGGGCAATAGACTGACTCTGTATAAACCATTTAGAGAAGGCACTGTGGTGCACCGTGAAGCGGTACATAAGTCTAAATGCTATTGCTAATCAGAATAACAGAGTTGGAAGGGACCTTGGAGGTCTTCTAGTCCAACCCACTGCTCAGGCAGGAAACCCAATACCATTTCAGACAAATGGTTGTCTAGCCTCTTCTTGAAAATTTCCAGTGTTGGAGTACCCACAACTTCTGGAGGCAAGCCCTTCCATTAGTTCATTGCTCTCACTGGCAGGAAATTTCTCCTTAGTTCTAGGCTGCTTCTCTCCTTGATTAGTTTCCATCCATTCCTTCTTCTCCTGCCATCAGATGCTTTGGAGGATAGATTGACCCCCTCTTCTTTGGGGGTGAGATCAGGGGTGTCAAACTGCCAGCCCACGGGCCAGATGCGTCATGCCAAAACCGTCCCCACCCCAGCTCCGGCAATGGGAAAAAAGTCGTGACACGTCACGTGACGTTGCGAGTTTGACACCTCTGCCTTAGATGATTGTTAAGTGATTCTGGCTTTCCCCATTGACTTTGTTTTTCAGAAGCCAGCTGGGAAGGTCACAAACGGAGATCATGTGACCCCAGGATGCTGCAGCTATCATAAATACCTGTCAATTGCCAAGCACTTGAATTTTGATCGCAGGACCGTAGGAATGCTGCAGTAGTTGTAGGTGTGAAGCCTGGTGGCCATCTTTTTCAGTGCCATAGTAAGTTTAAATGAATGGTTGTAAGACAAGGGCTACCTATACTGAAAAATTAGTTGAGGTGATAGAAAGGACTTTCTCATCAAAAGTTCAAGGAATTCAATTTGTGAACTAATCTAATATGCTCCTTGGAACATAATTGCACTTTGGATCTCAAGCTTCTCTAAATTTCACAATATGGTCCTAACTCAGAAACAAAGCAATGTGCCTTTTAAAGTGTGTCATATTTTAAAATAGATGCAAGTTCTCATGTGGATTTTTCTCAAAGAGTTGCCGAGCTGTGAAAATATTAGGATGGGCTGCGGGTTTAAACCAAGAACGCAAATACAAAAAAAAAAATAAATATGGCATAATAATACATGTGTAAATGAGGAACTCCTGGCCTCCAAAATTATCCCTTTAAAGGCAGCAAATTAAAAAGCTATTCTCTAAAGCCTTCCACAGTTTTCTGGTGCACAAATTTTTATACAATGGATAGAGGGCCAAACACTTAACCTTCAGAGGAGAATAACGTCTAATTTAAACCATATTTTTTCCCTGCAAACATTTGCCTTTTCTCCAAATCCCATGTTCCCCCAGTTCTGCAAGAAGTAACTGTGAAGCTGCATAAAAAAATTACTTCATCACTAACTCAGCTGGAGTAATACAACCACAATTCTACATTTATGTTACTTAAAGCATCCTTCAATTGGAAACAAGCTCAGGTAGCTATTACTCTGCCTACTGTGGTCTTTTCTGAAATCCAAGGTGCAACCAGAATGGGAAAGAACAGCTTGCAGTGTAAAAAGACTGAGTAATATTGGTAGTAACAAGCAACCCAGACTGTATATGCTTTACCCCAGGGGTCTTCAAACTTGGCCCTTTTATGACTTGTGGACTCCGACTCCCAGAATTCCTCAGTCAGCATGCCTGGATGAGGAACTCTCAGAGTTGAAGTCCACAAGTCATAGAAGGGCCAAGTTTGAAGACCCCTGCTTTACCCCAAGGAGCTATTTGTATAGATGTATTGAGAAAACAGGAGAACATTTAGAAAAGAAAAAATAGAGAGGCACTAATTTAGCAGGCGGAAATAATCTTAGATCCATTCCTTTGCCAAAGAGTGCTATGCAGAGTTATAAATCACTTAGGCCATCAGAACTCACCTGTCTTTTTATATATTTACTCATACCCATATATACCCATGTGCAAGATTCGGCTGTAGATGCACCCAGGCTATTTTTCAGAATATATTTATTTACTTATTTATTTGTATCCCAGCTTTATTATTTTTACAAATAACTCAAGGCAGCAAAAATATCCAACACACCTTCCTCCTCCTGTTTTCCCCACAATAACAATCTTGTGAGGTGGGTTGAGACTGACCCCTGAGAGAGAGTGACTGACCCAAAGTCACCCAGCTGGCTTTCACGGCTTAGATGGTACTAGAATTCCCAGTCTCCTGGTGATTGGCCCAAAGTCACTCAGCTGGCTTTCACAACAAAGTCGGTACTAGAATTCCCAGTCTCCTGGTGATTGGCCCAAAGTCACTCAGCTGGCTTTCACAGCAAAGACGGTACTAGAATTCCCAGTCTCCTGGTGATGGGCCAAAAGTCACTCAGCTGGCTTTCACAGCAAAGACGGTACTAGAATTCCCAGTCTCCCGGTGATTGGCCCAAAGTCACTCAGCTGGCTTTCACAGCAAAGATGGTACTAGAATTCCCAGTCTCCCGGTGATTGGCCCAAAGTCACCCAGCTGGCTTTCATGGTTAAGAAGGTACTGACGCTACACTCAACACTTGATGAGCTTATGATTCTCATCAGATTAAAAACAGTGTTTTTGGTTTGGTTCAGTTAGGCCCCAAAGTGACACTTCAAGGATGAAAAAGAAAAACCCGCCCTAATTTCTGGAGCTCCAATCTGTTCCTGGTTACCACCAAGTACCCCACTGAGATGAACAGGATTGATGCCAAAGTCACTAAGCTTTGGATTCAGCTGTAAGTCCAAGTGTCATGATACTTGGTGGAGCAGTGGGCTAAGGCCTCCTTAAGTAACACCAGCTGCCTGCAATTAGTGCAGGTTCGAGTCCCACCAGGCTCAAGGTTGACTCAGCCTTCCATCCTTCCGAGGTAGGTAAAATGAGGACCCAGATTGTTGGGGGCAATAAGCTGACTTTGTAATAATGCCGCTTGGGGCGGCCCGAAAGCCCTAATAAGCAGGCATATACATAGAATGAAGGCTACTGCTAAGCTTGTAAGCCGCCCTGAGTCTTCGGAGAAGGGCGGGATATAAATGGAATTAAAATTTAAAAAAATACTTTTCAAAATTAGCCCTTATCTTTGTGGTGTTCATCCAAATACTGAACACTTTTCAGTGAAGGCATGCTAAGGTTGAGGAAGAGAACCCTTCCAGTGGTGGGATTCAGCCGGTTCGCACCACTTCAGCAGAACCGGTAGCTATTTTTTGTTGTTGTTGCCCAGGCCCAGAATGGACTTCCGGAAGCGGCATCTACACAGAGAACCGGTTGCTCACCTATTTGAATCCCACCGCTGAGCCCTTCCTATTAACTCTCTGTAACTGGGCCCTTTGCTTGATCTTGAATTTCTTACTGAAAGCCATTTCTTATTTTTCCCAAGACTTCTTTTAAAACCTGCTGCAGTCTTAACTTCAACTGACAGCATTTCAAAACTTGCCAGGCTGTTACCTTCACTCACGCCATGCCACCTGTCGATCCATGAATAAACGATCTGGCTTCAAAGCACGTCATAGCAAGGAAGTTATCCCTTCATGTTTTGAAAGGAAAAAATTGGGGAAATAAAGGCAGCAAAGGGAAGAAAACATCCTATTTGCTTCCCATTACAATGGGAATCCAAGGGTTGCAGCTGCCTGCAATTAGTGCAGGTTCGAGTCCCACCAGGCTCAAGGTTGACTCAGCCTTCCATCCTTCCGAGGTAGGTAAAATGAGGACCCAGATTGTTGGGGCAATAAGCTGACTTTGTAATAATGCCGCTTGGGGTGTGTGTGAAAGCCCTAATAAGCAGGCATATACATAGAATGAAGGCTGCTGCTAAGCTTGTAAGCTGCCCTGAGTCTTCGGAGAAGGGCGGGATATAAATGGAATTAAAATAAATAAAATAAAATAAAAATAATTCACTCTGACATGGCCAAGAGACAACCCAAGTTGAGGGGACATTATCACCGTTGAGGCCTTTTGCTGCAAACCTGTTCTGGGTATTGAATGCCTTGACTGAAGCTTGGACAGTGTGGACCAGCAATGATTCTGCTTCCTTGGGCTTTCAAAAGAAGCAGTTTTTAGTAAAAAAATTACAAGAACTTGCTTTCTAAATGTCTCAAATTTCTAGATTATTCTCAACTCTTTTAGTGCAAGCCAGGTTTATGATTTAGCCTGAGTAGTTTCCCCCCCCCCTTCTTTTTGGATCTCACCCAGTCAGACGTTATATAAAGAAATACATCTCACAAGGGGAAAGTTTTCTAGCATTGCTAAAAATATGTGCCACCTTGCAAAAATAAAAAACTTATTTTACTGCATTATTCCATTGTAAGCAAGAAAAGCACAGAATCCTAGCTGCTTGAGGGCAATTAATAAATTCGGCAAATTGGAAAATATAAGAAATAAGCAAAGCCAGGAAAGAATAATAATAATAAAAAAAACTTTAAATTGAGGTGGTGTATAGCAGATTCAGCAACTACATAGATACGTTATGGCCTTATTGCTTGCACATTTTCCCCCAAATTGCCCACATTTTTCCCCAAATTGCCCAACATTTATGAAAGTGACTTTTGAAGAAAATGGCTAATTACAATTCAGTGCACAAGCCACTTCAAGATGTTAAGAATAATTGTGTAATTAAACAGTGTCAGAAGCTTCTTGAAGAATTTTGTCATATTTTAAATTGCCTAACACTTGAACCATTGATATTTTCTATCTGTGCCACTCAAACATAACTGATCAAGTATTTTCTTTAAAGGTTCCTGACTTCTTCCTTGCATAAAAACAAAAGTTGTCATCTACAGTAAGCACAATTAACAGAGTGCAAAAGAGAGTGAAAATGAAGTGTGATGTCTCAGGTTTGGAACCTAATCTTGTTGTGATCTCAGATCAATCTATCTTTTTAGGACACCTATGAATGGATGAACACTTTATTACAAAGGCCAAGGATGTTTGTTTCAGCCAAGCTAAAGTAAGACAGTCCCTATATAGCAATACAGTAAGTATGTTAAAGACCCATATCACCAAATTTGCTAGTGTGATAATGAAGTCACTGTTATCTCATGTATTGCATGACACCCTGCAAGACACCATTAGTCCATAAATAGTTGAGAACTTAACTGATAACAGAGAAGAAACACAGAAGTGGTCTGAATGTTTGGAGCTTAGTCCAGGGGTTATTCCAAACTCTTAGTCTGAAGAGTTTAGTCATTTTTTTATGAATTGATGATAGAACCTGATAATATTCCATACATCCATAGCAGTATAATAAGAAATGACTGTTTTGATCATACCTAACTGGGCACTTTCATTCTTGTAAAGAATTTTATTAAGCCAACAGGTTCTAAGTGAAGTTGAGAGCAATACGTTAAAGTGGACTCAAGAGATCTAGGCAGCTCCAAATTTCTCTGATAGCTAGCCGGCTTCTTATTAATACCCAGACTTAAAGCTTCATTCATTTTTATGAAAGCTACAGTCTCCCCCGAATTCCATATTTGGCTGGTTTCTTAAAAATAGATTCTATTGAATCTTTGATTTATTTATATTTATTCACTATACACTCCACTCCCAAGAGTGTTGACAGTTGCAATAATGAGATTTTGAACATAATTAAATGAAACAGAAACATAAAATTACAGACTTCTACAATCTAAGCACCATGCTAGGCATCATGAATGACTGTCCAGTGGTCCTTCAAAGGAGGCAAAAATGACAACAAAGGTCCATAAGGTCATAATACGTCAATTAAGCAGCGATAGCCTAATTAAGAAGCAGCATCAAGCATATACCGGGAAGTAATATATCTACCAAAGAGAGACTAAAATTCAAACTGAGTATCACTAGGGTCTAATGGCCAGCTCTCTGAGTGATAGAAATTTAGGCGGCAACTATATAGCAAATACCTGCAATCTCCCTTGTCATCAACAAAAAGACCCCGGACCATAAAATCTCCTACAGCTAAGTAGGTGGGGACTGTATTGGTTTTAGAATGGGGAGTAGTTTGGTTGTTGGAATTCTTACAATCTCAACCTTCTCCCAGTGAACGTTGCTGAAGAGATGATAAGAATTAAGCTTGGAAAGGAATCACTTTGGGTTTTATCCAAATACAAAAAGCTCATCGATAAGATCTGCTCGGTGGTG
The DNA here is from genome assembly GCF_964194415.1 of Vipera berus. Lineage (NCBI taxonomy): Eukaryota > Metazoa > Chordata > Lepidosauria > Squamata > Viperidae > Vipera > Vipera berus. Next base: position 10,920,331 of record NC_138214.1, read on the forward strand.
GGATTCAGATATGGGAACAACCGGTTCTCTGCGTGGATGCCACTTCCGGAGGTCCGTTTTGGGCCTGGGCAACAAAAAATTAGCTACCGGTTCTGCCGAAGCAGTGCGAACCGGCTGAATCCCACCACAGGATCTGCTTCATAAGACCAAATTCTTATCTTGTCCAACTTTTTCTTCCCTGAGTGATCAACTAGGAGGTTTCTTGGATGTTTACAAGTTGGGGGCAGTTATATTCATGAATGAAGGCCAAGTTATATTCCTCTGAGCTTCAGAAGTGTCGTTTTTATATTCTAGAACAGGGGACTCTGAACCTGGCAACTTTAAGACTTGTGCCCTTCAACTCCCAGAATTCCTCAGCCAGTCAGCCATGTTGAAGTCCACAAGTCTTAAAATTGCCAAGTCTGAAGACTCTGTTCTAGGAGGAAAACACTAGGGCTATGCAAATGCATTCCAACCAATTCTTACATGAGCTGACAAAAATGCATTTGCCTCGAAAAACAGTTTCAGTGGAGTAGACAATGCTGGGAGGTTCTCAAAGACAGACTATTTTTAAAATATATTCAGGAATAAAGTGCATCATTTTTTTACTGTCTCCCATCCAGCTTCTCATATTTCCATTGAAATCCCAAGGGGATATATCAGAAGGTGCAGAAATAAGGAGAGCCACCTGGCCTCAGATGTTAGAAAGAAAAAAGAGAGTAGGGCTAAAATAACAAAAAAGAAATTTGGGGGAAAAAATGTCTTAGGCGCTCTGAGAATATAGCTGTAAATCCAGACACCTCTTTTGCAAAGGAAGAAACTTTTGAGAAATGGCAAGTCAGCCATCTCTATAACCTCAGCACTTAGGTAGATATTATGAGAAATAAATATTAAAACTATTATTAAAAATATTGAAACTCTAGAAAGTGTGCAGAAAAGAGCAATAAAGATGATTAAGGGACTGAAAGCTAAAACATATGAAGAACGGTTGCAGGATTTGGGTATGTCTACTCTAATGAAAAGAAGGACTAGGGGTGACATGATAGCAGTCTTCCAATCTTTGAAGGAGTGCCGCAAAGAAGAGGGGGTCAACCTGTTCTCCAAAGCGCCTGAAGGCAGGACAAGAAGCAATCAATGGAAACCAATCAGAGAGAAGCAACCTAGAACTACTGTAAGGAGAAATCACCTGACAGTGAAAATAATTAACCAGGGGAACAGCTGGCCTTCAGAAGTTGTGGGTGCTGCATTACTGGAGGCTTTTAAGAAGAGACTGGACAGCCACTTGTCTGAAATAATATAGGATTTCCTGCCTGAACCGGGGGTTGGACTAGAAGACCACCTTCCTATTCTATTCTATTCTATTCTATTCTGTTCTGTTCTGTTCTGTTCTGTTCCGTTCCGTTCCGTTCCGTTCCGTTCCGTTCCATTCCATTCCATATTTTCTATTCTATTCTATTCTATTCTATTCTATTCTATTCTATTCTATTCTATTCTATTCTATTCTATTCTATTCTATTCTATTCTATTCTATTCTATTCTATTCTATTCTATTCTATTCTATTCTATTCCAACTCTGTTATTCTGTTGATTTGTTGTCTTCCTTTACATTTCTCCAATCAAGTAATTGTTCTTTGTAGCAAACTCCTTTTTTAATTAAATACTATCACAATACTTTTTTCCCTAATTCTGTTTCCAGTCAATTTTATTTATTCTTTACACGTAAACGTTGCCTTTTCTGTTTGCAAAAAGTGCTCAGGGTCTGCTTGATTGATAGATAGAAACTATCCCTGCTAGAATGCAACCTCCCCTCCTCCCCCAGCCCCTGCACTTTATATCAGACCTTGCTTGGCTGTTTTGCTTTTTGCTAAGCTAAAGAGCTCCAATTATTGAATCTTTTTCCCCCCCCCCCAGAGATAGCTGCTGCACGGTACCTATTCTATGCTAAGTTCTGATCTAATATAGATAATACCTTATTTTTCCACTGAGATTCAGCATGGTATACAAAGGCATAATATGCTGCTTCTCTCAATGCTCTGGAAATGAAGAGCTCAATTAAGTAAACAACCCAACTTGCTGAGTCTTCTTGACTCTCATCGCTATACGAATAGATGACATTGTCCATTTTAGCGGAAGCCAAGCACAGACCAATATTGATGGGATTTAGTTGCCCATTTCCTCATTTCTTTACACTTTCTTTCCATTTCCCCAAACTGTTACAATCTGCACCAAATGCCTCTTTTCCCTCTATTCTTAAGATAGGTTACCCTATCACAAACTGCAAGCTATTAGCAAGCAAATGAGATTGGCATTTTGATGCCACAAGCAATCTGATTCAGATAATGTTTTTTTTTATTCCAAATGGAATTCTTTCTGCTTCTTCTTCCTTTTCCTTCCCTCTTCCATTCTATAAAGCCCCTCCAATTATGGAGATTTTGAGCGCGGAAACTACTATGCCGATTTACCGAGAAATATAGACATTTTTATTTTGTTTGCCAATTATAGCAGCATTGACTTTATCAAGCAATGGGTAATTAACTTAGAGAATGCATTAGCATGAGTAGTGGCAAGTGATTTTGATGTTTCGGGATCAGACAAATTTTCAAAGGAAAACTCCGAGACCTCTGTGCTCTGAAGCAAAACACTTCTGTACTGGAGATGGGGAGAAATAATCCTTCCCATATTTTCATGTGAATTATCTAATGCACAGCTCTTAAACTAATACATGAACTGGCATGCAGAAATTCTGCAATTGCTTCTTCAATTTTTAAAGGGGATTTTTTCCAACCCAAAGCATATGGATAAGCTGGGCCAAAGATGCAAATATTAATAAAAAATGTGCCTGATAATTAATATCCAGGATCTAAACAAAATTCGGGGAGATTGGTTTCCAATCTTTGAGTGTCAGTTAGCACAGTTAAATACTAAGGAAGAATGTCTTTTTATGCCTCATTTATAGATTCCCAGAGGCATGCTGAACAAAACAGATCTCCTCTTATGAAACTCAAGTGGAAAATTCACAGAGAACTCTAGACTGAAATCCTTAAGATAGTGCCGTACACTCAATCTATTGAAACAAAATACTCTAAGGATCAACTGCTGGAGACTCATGTCATGTTCTAAAAGACCAATTCTTCTGTGCCCTGGGAAAGCAAATTGCTGATAGGCTCACTGTTTTCTTGATCTGGATCTATAAAATCACAATCCTGAGAGCTAGATATTTAGAAGAACTATAAATGCCTTCACATTTTCCAACAACACTTTCTCCTTGGCTTGGCTAATGCAGTAGAAAAGAACAAATGTCTCAACCTTGACCACTCTAAGATGTGTGGACTTCAAGTCCCAGCATTCTCCAACCAGGATGGGGGCTAGGGAATGCTGGGAGTTGAGGTCCAGAAATCTTAAGCTGGCCAAAGTTGAGAAACACTGGTTTAGAGTATCAGCATTCCTGTTTTTGTTTCATGAAACACAAGGCAAGGAATTATCAGGACCATGGACAGCAAAGGTCCTGAGATCCTGGTAGGACTACCTGTAGTCCTCGAATTATGACCACAGTTGAGCCCAATATTTATGTTATTAAGTGAGACATTTGTTAGGTGAGTTTGCCCCATTTTACGATACCACCATTGTTAAGTGAATCATTGCAGTTGTTAAGTTACTAACACGGTTAAGTGAATTTGGTTTCCCCATTGACTTTGCTTGTCAGAAGGTCACAAAAGGGGATCACGTGGCCACGGGACGCAGCGACCATGATAAACATGAGCCAGTTGCCAAGCGTCTGAATTTTGATCAAGTGGCCCTAGGGACGTTGCAATGGTTGTAAGTGTGAAAAACGGTCCTAGGTTACTTTTTTCAGTGCCATTGTAACTTCAAATGGTCAGTAAAGGAACTGTTGTAAGTTGAGGACTACCTGTATTCTGTTACTCCCAAAGAGCTATTGTCCTAATCTCATGCTGAAGAAGACAGCGGAAATAACAGTCTTTTGTAAAAATAATACAGGTGGGAGATGAATGAATGAGTGACTGAGTGAGTGAATGAATGAATGAATGAATGAAAAATAACCAATCTATCAATCAATAGTGTCTAAAGAAAAGGCCAGGAAGACATAAAGGAGTATGTCTTGGATTATTCACAGAATTTGGAGACCTGTCATTATGCTATTTTGAGTGACAGTGAGTTTCCAAGACACTTCTCTAAGAATATTCTCTTGAAATTCTGTGCCTCAGTTCACATACCATACTAAACTATGGTTTGCTTAACTATGGCATATTAAATAAAGTTAAATTGTCTGGATTCCCTAAACAATAAATTGTGGTTTGCAAGCCCTTAGTCTGCTGAGCCAAAACCATGCTAATTGCATTTTGGTGTATTCCAGTGTGAAAATCCAGCCTTCCTGTAGCTTCTAAAAGGGTAATGCTAAATCAGCAAGCACTCAAAAGCAGGACAGAAGAAGGCGCCTTTTAACTCCCGAGATTGTGGATGCAAGTCTGCATTTGTTTACAGAGTCCTAATGGCTGCAATTTTAATATTCAATAATTAATATTTAATATTCAAATGTAACTAGATGTCATTTTAAGGCTTCCGAGAGAAAAATGCATGTTTGCATTAAACAAAATAAATAAATATTTTTTTTAAAAAAATAGAAGCATGCTTAACTAGGCATCTGTGTTTACATCTGCAAGCAAATAGTGATTTCATGGGTTTGAATTAAGGGGATTCCTGCAGCTAATACCAATATTCCTTTCATTGCCTAAGAAATTTCCATAATTCTCTCCCAGTTGACTTAAGCTACTGGAGTTCACAGCATCCCTGGCTCCATTTACTTTATTGGCAAATAATGTGCCCGTTTTTTCCCCTTTTTTTCATTTTCCAAACAACTGGCTTGCAGCAGTGAATTCTGAGGGTGGTAATTAGGTTTCTGATCCATTCCCAATGACCTAGGATATAAGGGGGGGGAGAGAGAAGGGGAGCAGTGAAGATGGCTATGCTTTAGGTAGCTGCTTAATGGTGCTAGGTGTGGGGTGCTTTGTGAAGAATTCACCAGTAAAAATCTAACAATTAAAGCAGATACACTAGCTAACTAAAAGTGAAAGAGGAGATTAATTTTTGCCAAGTATGCAAGGGGTGTGCATAAAAAGCAGGAAGACTGTGGAAAAAGCACGCAGGATTCGCATGGGGATATCTCTGCAGCTTTAGGGTCTTAGATTCTTGCATTAAACATTACATGCTCCTATTCCTTAGTGTTTCAGCCATCAAATGCTGGTTGTCTCTGGCAAATGAAAATCAATTTGAAATTTAATGTGGAGAAAACAAGGTTTTACACCTAGGCGTGAAAGACCAAGGGTACACAAGTACAGATTAGGTAAAACCTGGCTCAAAAACAGGAAGTGGGAGAGGGATCTTGCAGTCCCAGTGGACGATCACTTAAACCCAAGCCAGCGGTGTGCGGCAGCAGCCAAAAAAGCTAACACAAACCTTGGTTGTATAAACAGGCATAGAATCAAAATCACGCGAAGTATGAGCACTGCTTTTTAAAGTCTTTAATAAGGCCACACCTGGAATACGCCATTCAATTTTGATCAGCACATTACAAAAAACGATGTTGAGATTTTGGAAAAAGTGCAAAGAAGAGGAACTAAGATGATTAAGGGCCCGGAGACAAAAATGTATGAAGAACGGTTGCAGGAATTGGGTATGGTAGTCTAGAGAAAAGAAGAACTAGGGGTGACATGATAGCAGTACTGCAATATTGGAGGGGCTGCCCCAAAGAAGAGGGAGTCAAGCTGTTCTGCAAAGCATCAGAAGGCAAGACAAGAAACAACGGATGGAAACTAATCAAGGAGAGAAGCAACCCAGAGCAAAAGAGAAACTTCCTAACAGTGAGGACAATTAACCGATGGAACAGCTGGCCTTCAAAAGTTGTAGGTGCTTCATCACTAGAGGTTTTTAAGAAAAAACTGGACAGCCACCTACCTGAAATGGTACAGAGCAGTGATGGCGAACTTTTTAGAGACCCAGGGCCCAAAAACGCATGCCATAGGTTCGCCACCATTGGCAAAGAGTCTCCTGTTTGAGTAGGGGGCTTGGCTAGAAGACCTAGAACGACCCTTCCAGCTCTATTCTGGTTGAAATTCCCATAACTGAACTCATTTATCTGCTCGCTTGAGGCATCTGTATTCATTAAAAGGGAGATTCTGCATTCCTTGCATGAGCGTGCCTTTTAGAGCACCAATCAGTTGGTTGATGATGAGTGATACAAGCACAATGTTAATGGCACAGAGAAGCCCACCCAAGTGAATGAGAAGCTTGGCTAAAATATAAAAAAGAGGACCGGATGTTTTGTGCAGCTGCTTTGCAGGCAGCAGGAGGTGGCTGCTGTTAAATGGGATTTATTCCATTGTGGAGCAGACTGGAAACCTACACACACACACACACACACACAGAGAGAGAGAGAGAGAGAGAGAGAGAGAGAGAGAGAGAGAGAGAGAGAGAGAGAGAGAGAGAGAGAGAGAGAGAGAGAGAGATTTGGCTGCCAGTTCACTGTCCCGCTTTTTGTTCATTTAAATTCTTTAAGAGTCTCCTGCAAAAGCACGAAGTGACTTCTCTTCCCTCTGAAGCATTTTCATAGACTTTTTATCAGGGTGGCTGCAGATGGTTTTCCTGAGCATTTTTCCCCCTCAGGCCAAGGAAAAATTCGATTTATTTGTTTCTCTCCTTTCCTTCCAGATGTCTTCCCTGCTCCCGTTTTATCAGCACCACGAAGGGGGAGGTGGAGAAATGACTGAATAGGTAGAAATTGGCAGCTCCCTAGTCTCAGGCCAAGATTCATAGGCTGGGACACAATAAATGTGTCTTGGAATTTTGTCTTTTCTGTTTTCTTTGGCTTAAAAATCTAATCCGTATGTGATGTATTGGGCCTGTTTTACTTGAACTGTACCAAGTGTCTTGATTGCTGTGTGAGATTGCTTAATCAGGGAGTTGAGTAACAGTCGCTGGCTCCTCAGACAAGCAGTCTCCAGGACCACCGTTGGCTGGCTCTAGGGCGGCAACAGGCTCCTTCAAACCTATTGGCTGCCACCTAGTGGCCAACAGTATAAATAGCTGCATAGAAGCCTTGGTTAACAGTTCAGTTCCTGCATTCAATGAAGCATGTTCCTGCCTGAACTCTCTCGCCTCATCTCCTGCTTGCTGCAAAGAACCCAGTACACAACACGTATATAATATTTTGGCCACATTCACATTAGCATGCTTAACCTATGCAGGTAATGTAATAAAATATCATTCCTGTGCGTTGACCAATCAAATAAACCATTGTTTGTTTCATTAGAGCCAGTTTGGTCTAGTGGTTAAAGCACCAGGCTAGAATGCAGGAGACTGTGAGTTCAGGTCCTGCCTTAGCCATGAAAGCCCACTAATCACCAGGAGATGGGGAGTTCTAGGTTTGCCTTAGGCATGAAAGCTGGTTGGATGACTTTGGACCAATCACCCAGAAACCGTGAGTTTCTAGTTCCGCCTTAGTCATGAAAACCATCTTTTGACCTTGGGCCTATCTCCCTCTCTCAGTCCAAACCACCTCACAGGGTTGTCGTTGTGGGGAAAAAAGGAGGAGGAAGGCGTGTTGGATATGTCTACTGCTTTTTTCCAAACTAGCAAATTTTCAAATGGAAAGTTAAAGGAAGAGAGACCTGTCTTTTGGGGTTTTTTTGCATATTCGTGTTGAATGGGCCTTGTTTGTTGATGACACTTCATAAACAACCTTTTTTTAAAACATTGTTCTGAGAGTTTAAATATTTGGAATGTCAATATTCAGGACCTAGCACCAAATATTGCAAGCCCCGTTATGAGCAAGATAAACTGTGCTTTTGCAGCCAAGCAAAGAGGAGAACTTGGAAATAGTGGGAAACTGCACTGCATGATCAGGCCTTATTTACTTGGATTTAAGCCCCACTAATTCAATAGAATTTGTTCCAAGTACATATTTATAGCGTTTGCAGATGTAGCCAATCCCGGGGTTTGTTGGAAAATGGGAACCGCTTATATTTTCAACACCCGTTTTGCCGTCAAATATTTGCTATCCATTCAAGCACAGTAGGATAAAACTACAGCCATGCCAACAAAGAGAATGGTATTTAGAGAATCACAATATGTACTGTATAAATATCACAGCGTTTGGAAGGTCCCAGTTAATATGAACATATGATGTTTGCCAGCCTTTAGCAAAAAGAACACACTAAGTTTTTTTTTGCTGTGTAATTCGGGGATTGTTAGAGGTGTTTAAGTCAAACGATTGTTCCACTGTTCAATCAACAACTTGAATTTCCAGTAGTCCTTTGGTATAACCCAAAGGTCTTCTGAGGTCTTTCCATTTCATAGTTACTCATATCTATGTAGAAATTATAATAATTACTGCCACAGATCAGAATGTCTACAGAGATAAGGTGAAGGTGTATCTATTAACTGTGGGGTCCTTGGTGCTCTCTGAGCCTGCTTGTTTACTTGCAGGTTAATGATGTCACCCAGTTGGGTAATGAAACATCTGCAAGAAAACCCATTAAGCTCAGAGCGCATCAAGGATCCCACAGTTCAACCCTAAGCTACTGATATTCTCTTCCATCGGTACTCTTCTAATTGTCAAAAGGAATTAATTGCCACTGTAGGACCAAAGAAGTTGGCCTAAAAATTGGATTTATTTTCTTCTTCAAAACTTTTAACTTTAGATTAGCAATTCATAAAATTAACAGACTGTTTCCATCTCTTTCTCTCTGAGCCCAGTGATAACGGATATAGTGTTACATGCATGAAAGCAACTCTCTCCTTCAACATGCCGCTCTATCAAACAATTGGAGATTGGCAAACTCAGGGACCAAGAATTGCTTGGGATTCTGGATTGATCTTTATTGCTAGTACAGCAACGTAACAGAATCTTGAAACCCTACCAAAACAATTTCCCACATCTGCTTATTTATACCTAGCATATTTAAGCCAGCTTTTTCTTTCCCCTGGACTAAGAAATCTTGTCTGCCATGACCCTACTCTCTCCTCTGTTTTTTTCTAGAGCCTGCCAGTCATTGCAGCACACAGTCTAAAGATTACTATGCATTCTGGGAAATGTCGCCACATTAAGGTGTGCACTGTCCAATCCGTATTTAACCGGTATTCAACCATATTGAATTGAATCGGATTCATTCTTGGGTAGCTGAGTAAAGCACCATAGCTAGAGATGGACTCCAATGACTTTTTTTTTTTGAAATTCTGCACTACAATTGTGGGTTAAGAGACCAGCTGGGTAATTTCTACACATTTCTTCAAGGCAAACTCCTCATTTGCAGGAAATTGTGATGCCACTGTTGCGAAAGGTCTGTGGCAGGTGTTTATACCCGATACTCCATTTGAGATTTAATATTAGCACAGGAAACGGGAGATTACAAACTGCTGGAGATATATTGCAGTAGGAAAGACAGGGTATTCACCCACATGCCTCAGTTAGCTAGTCATTAAATCAATGCAATGCCTTCCACTCGTGAGACGTTTCTTCCTTTGAAATACATTTTTAAAGCAAACACTGTCTCCTTAAGCTGAATGAGAACCAGGGAAACAGTGGACAAACATTCTTTTCTCCAGAGCTGGTATTTTCTTTACTACTGTTTCTCAACTTTGGCTGTTTGAAGAACTGTGGATTTCAATTCCCAGAATTCCCCAGCCAGAATTCCCCACATCTTCAAGCTGCCAAGCCTGAGAAATACTGCAAATCTAATAATAATAATAATAATAATAATAATAATAATAATAATAATAATAATAATAATAATAATAATAATAACAACAACAACAACAATAACAACAACAACAACAACAACAACAACAATAATGTTTGGAAGGTTCCTTTGGAGGTCATCTAGTCCAACCCCCTGCTCAGGCAGGAAACCCTATACCATTTCAGACAAATGCTCTCTTTGGAGCATTCATAACCATATTAAAAAAGATGAAGCTGATTTACATGTGTGATTCCATTTTTGTTCTCATTTTTCCTTTGTTTCTCTCTCCGTGTGTGTCTTTGAGGAAGGAACATGAATGGAAAAGTCCTGAAACAAATCTAAATTTCTGAATGGGCAGAAGATTGATGGCACCTGCAGAATCCACTACTTTGGGGCAGTTGTGCAAAACCACAATGCATTTAGAGAAAAGATTGGACTTCCGTTGTAAGTTGTGCAATATTATTTGGATCTCCTTGACCTGTCCTTGTTCCTGCCTTGGAAGCCATTATATCAGATCCTTTTTTAGTGGACATGCCAAGAACTGTAGCTGGGACCTTCTATATGGAATGAGACAACTAACCATGGCCAACTTGCCACAGCCAATTCAACATGGTCAACTCGCCACAGCCAACTCACCTTGGGACAACTTGCCGCAGGACAATTCAACAAATGCAAAAGTTAAATTAAGCTCAAGGGCCAATAATAATAAAGTAAAGAAAGTCAATCCATAAATTCAAGAGTTACAATAACTTTGACAAAAACCTGGTCGCCAATAATAAAATTAACAGAACGCAATGAAATAATACAGCAAGGGTCTTCAAATTTGGCCCTTTTATGACTTGTGGACTTCAGCTCCCAGAATTCCTGAGCCAGGCCACACTGGGAGTTGAAGTCCACAAGTCATAAAAGGGCCAAGTTTGAAGACCCCTGTAATACAGCATTGAATTGTCCTTGGCAGAGCAAGCACAGTCTTATTGTGCTGAGGTAACCCAGGAGTAAATACAGTAGACAGTGGTTTGTATTTAAATGGTGGTTTATATTACACTATCTACAAATATACACTAGAAACAAGATACATACACGTGGTCAAACAGCAAACTCCAACACACAGCAATTACAGCAGGAAACCGACGAGAGAGAAAGACTCCAGCAAGGCCTTTCCTTTTATACTCAAGCTCTTAAAGGGATACAGATTCCTGCTGAGTCATTCTTAACATTGCATCATTCATCTCACATTATACAAGCTGGTTAGCTTCTAAACCTTACCTTGACAGTCCTGCAGTGAATTGGTCATGGCGAGTTGTCCCCACGAGAGTTGCCAATGGCACGTTGGCCACAGCGAGTTGTCCTAGACCCCCTTCTATGTACAAAGTAACATTCTAACACTTGAAGGTGAATTTGAACAAAGTCCAGGAGACAATGGAGGAGAGCGGGGCCTGGCATGCTACGGTCCATCGGGTTGCAAAGAGTCAGGTATGACTTAGCAACCAAACAACAAATTCTCACCAAATCACAGTTCCTTTTTGACTGTGGGAGCCAGGCAAGGTTGCAGCCTAAGCCTCAGCTGCCTTGTTGAGATGTCTCCCCATCTTCCTGGCCTGGAACCTTGTCCTTAAACGATCCCCTTTCCCCCAGCAGGAGGAGGAGAAGGAGAATCCAATTGCCCTCTAAAATCAATATCTACTTGGACCAATATGCAGAATAGCTTGCCAAGAAGGCGAGGCTATGTTTGAATGACAGCATTCCATCCATGATGGTTGATCTGCAAAACGATCTGCACATGAACACACAAAAGAAATTCAGCACGTGCCCCTCAATCTGCTAATAACACACACACACCCCGTCTCCACCCCCGCCCCCAATCCTTCCTTTGATGGCAGATGCAAAGACAGGGAAATCATATTAGGGAAAGCTAAGATAGGAGAATCAGAGCTGGCCAGGAGCCTTATGCAAATGTGGGGATTCCATTGCCAGCAGCTCCCACAAAGCCACAAAAGAAAGGAAATGTCTTTTTTTTTTAAAGGGATTTGCCAGATGCCTGGGCGATGTGATTAGTAAGAATCCACCAAAATGCTTCATCAGCATTCCTCCATATTTTTTTTAAATTTTTTGCCTCTTTCACAAGCCTTTTTTTCTTTTCTTTCTTTCTTTTTTTGCGTGAACCAGCTTAAAATCTGCTAGCAGAATTACATGCTAAGGAAAAATGTCTTCTGCTAAACGTATAATTATTCTAAATGGAATCGACACAGCAAAGTTAATGAGCTTACTGGATGAATTCGGATTCAGTTTCGCCCTTTCTGGATCTCTTTGGGGGAAAGATTATTGGAGTGGGTCTCACGCAAGGGGTCCCTTTGGGGGATGGGAAGAGGGAAGAGGGAAGAGAACATGCACAGACACAGACACACAGACACAAAGAGATACCACGAAAGGTAGATATTTGTGAATTTGTGAGATACAAGTAGTCCTCAACGTACGACCACAACCGAGCCCAAAGTTTAAGTTGCTAAGCGAGACATTTCTTAAGTGAGTTTTGCCCCATTTCACAACCTTTCTTGCCACCGCTGTTCAGCAAATCACTGCAGTGTTCCAATATCTCAGGGGCTGCCCCAAATAAGAGGGGGTCAAACCTATTCTCCAAAGCACCTGAAGGCAGGACAAGAAGCAACGGATGGAAACTAATCAAGGAGAGAAGCAACCTAGAACTAAGGAGAAGCTTCCTGACAGTCAGAACAATTAACCAGTGGAACAGCTTGCCACCAGAAGTTGTAGGTGCTCCAACACAGGAAGTTCTTTAAGAAGAGATTGGACAACCATTTGTCTGAAATGCTATAGGGCCGTGGTGGCGAACCTATGGCACGTGTGGCACAGGTGGCACGCAGAGCCCTCTCTGTGGGCACGCACACCGTCGTCCCAGTCCTAGGCCTTCAGCTGGGTGTTATAAAACCTTTTTGCTCTAGGTCTCTGCCGTCGTGTGCAAAAAAAAAAGGTTCAATAAATCAACCAACCTCAACTTCTCGCGGGGAAAAAAAATCTCGCAAAGTTGGAATTGATTGATTGAACTTTTTAGTCCCACCCAGTCTGCTGTTACCATTGCAGCCACGCCCACCCAAAGGGCCACACCCACTCAATGGGCCACACCCACCCAATGGGCCACACCCACCCGGCACCCGATGATACATAAGTCAGTTTTAGGTTGCGGTTTGTTCACTTGGTCTCTGAAAGGTTCTCCATCATTGCTATAGGGTCTCCTGCTTGAGCATGGGGATGGACTGGAAGACCTCCAGGATCCCAGCTTTCTTATTCTGTTATTCTGGAGAAGGGACAGCAACCACTATGAGAGATGTGGGACACACACACACACACACACACACACACACACACACACACAGAAGCAATCCAGATCCTGACAGCTGGTCTACTACAGGGACCAAGGTAACGAATTTTAGATGGACAAATGGTATCTCCCTATACTGCAGACGTGGGGAATCCCTATTTTCCATGGAAAGAGAAATGAGCACATTATAAATTTGTTTGCAGGGGTTGTAGATGATGGGGTTCGAGTCAAACACTGTCAACCCCAAACCAGGAAAAACAAGACCATCTTGTACGGTCCCTTCCCTGATTACGGAAAATTAATCCTTTGGAACAACAGATCACCAGAAGTGGTTCTCCTAGGTCTTGACCCCACAAGGTGTGGCAGGAGAGAGCAAAAAAAAACAAACAAGCTGGGCTGTGTTAAAGCTGAATAAAGGCCCTTTACAAGGTGAATGCACCAAGGAGAAAAGCACCCATCAACAGAAAAGGCCCTAGTGCACATTGTGAGCAGCAGGTCTGATTACAGAAACTCATTTACTATCTCTAAGATGGGAGAGAGGATGATAACTAAGCAGAGGAACGGGGGGGGGGGAGGGGGGAAGAAGCACTTTGTTACTACCTTGTGATTTATTTTCAAGTTGACAAGGCTCCCTTTTTAATATGTAAATTGGCTTAACAATGACACTGTCTAGATCAGAGAGAGATGAATCCCAGGCAAGGAGACTGCAGCTGGAAACGACTTCTGACTTTCAAGTGCCACCTCAACTCTCTTCAAGTAAATACATCTATTTTATAAATGGGAGGGGAGGGAGAGAGAAAATTATACTGGTGTATAATTAGCTAGGCTGCCTTCTCTTTCTCTCTCCCTCCTTCTCCCTCTCTTTCTCTTTCTCTCTCTCCCTCCCTTTCTCTCTCTGTATCTCTCTGTCTCTTTCTCCTCTCTCTCTCTCCCTCCCTCTCTTTCTCTTTCTCTCTCTTTCTCTCTGTCTCTCTCCCTCCTTCTCCCTCTTTCTCTCTCTCTCTCCCTCCCTCTCCCTCTCTTTCTCTCTCTGTATCTCTCTCTCTTTCTCCTCTCTCTCTCTCCCTCCCTCCCTCTCTTTCTCTCTCTGTATCTTTCTGTCTCTTTCTCCTCCTCTCTCTCTCTCTCTCTCTCTCTCTCTCTCTCTCTCTCTCTCTCACTCACACACACACACACACACACACACACACACCCAAAATCGCCTTGCACCAAGCCATGACAGACGAAATGATTATCTCAATCAAACGTTTGCCGCCCTAAATGTCTCTGGAGATTCTCAGTCATCCAGGTCATGGTTGTCCCAAAGGTGCGTTTTTCAAAACACAGCTGTACTTTGTTTTTCCTTGAAGCCGTTTCACTTCTCACCCTAAGAAGAACTGAAGAAGAAGCTTCTTGGATGAGAAGCGAAATGTCTTCAAGGAAAAAACAGAAAGTCCAGCTGTGTTTTGAAAAAAGCACCTTTGGGTCTGCCAGCCTAGTCGCTTCAATCAGTTGAGCATCTTCAGAGGATAAGGTGTAGTTGCACATTATAATGATTTGCAAATGAAGGCAAATATACACGTCCCAGGATAAGGTTGCAGGATCCAATCTGGGACCAAGGGTTTATTCTTCCAAGCTTTTGGGCTTGTGTTCCTCAGGGAATTTTCATCTCCCCAGAATAGGTGCACTGGGCTACTTCTGCATGTTGTGTTTCAATATGTGCACTGGCTGTTCTGTGCATTATAATGCCACATGTAGAACAGCCAGTGCACCTATTTTGGAGAGAGAGAGAGAGAAATTTCTTGATGATGGGCTGTAGTACAAGCTTGAAAACCTGGAAAAATAAAAGTTTGGTCCCGGTGGCTGAGTCAGATTGGATCCTGCACTATAACTTTTGTGGGTCAGCAAATCTTGCAAACAGCTGCTGAATCTGTTTTCCAAAAGCCCAAACCTCCTTCCCACTGATTTTTTCCCTATTTTTACCAACAGGAACTTAAGAACTGGCAAAGTTCAATTTCTGGAATAAACTAACCCTTCCTCCCTCCTTGAACCAAATAATTCAGGAAGTGGCTGGTTGGGTAGTTACGGAACAGGAGGGATCAAGGGGCCCTCGAGTCTCTCCCCCCCCCAATTTATTTTCTGCTTCCAGAAATCTTTCTGACACCAACTGCTATAAATAGGCTTTAAGTTTTCCTGCCACATTGGCAAGAAAACACCGACAATCTGCAACGCACGCCTGAAGGAAGGCTTAGCCTCCTTTTTAAAAGCAGCAAAGCGAATACTCTGTGCCACAGAAAAGGGGAAAAAAATCTAGTTCTCTTTTTGTATCACTACGTGTCTCCACAGGCCTGGTACTCCCAGAAGGGGAAAATTATATCTCAAATAATCTGTCACTAAAAGCTTTTAAAATATGATTCAGTTTGGTCTATTGGTTAAGGCACCAGGCTAGAAAGCAAGAGATTGTGACTTCAAATCCTGTCATAGCCATGAAAGTCAACTGGGTGACTGTGGGCCTATCATTCTGTCTCAGCCCAACTCACCTCACAGGGTTGTTGTGAGGAAAATAGGAGGAAGGCAGGCGTGTCGGATATGTTCGCCACCTTGAGTTATTTGTGAAAATAAGAAAGGAAGGATATGAATGAATGAATGTAAGAATGAATGAATGAGGAAAAAGAAAGAAAGAAAGAAAGAAAGAAAGAAAGAAAGAAAGAAAGAAAGAAAGAAGGAAAGAAAGAAAGAAAGAAAGAAAGAAAGAAAGAAAGAAAGAAAGAAAGAAAGAAAGAAAGAAAAAGAAGGTAGGTAGGAAAGAAAGAAAGAAAGAAGAAAGGAAGAAAGAAAGAAAGAAAGAAAGAAAGAAAGAAAGAAAGAAAGAAAGAAAGAAAGAAAGAAAGAAAGAAAGAAAGAAAGAAAGATCTCTTTTCAGACACATGGTTAGGAATGATCGTCCTTTCCTGGTGTATGGTCTGAAATGATCTATCCTCCCATCTCACAAGGTTGTTGTTTTGGGAAAATAGGAGGAGGAAAATGTGTTGGATGTATTTGCTACCTTGAGTTATTTGTGAAAATACTAAAAGTGGGATATAAATGAATGAATGAATGAACAAAGACATAAATTCCTTTATCAGACACACTAGTGGTTAGGAATGATCGTCCTTTCCTGGACATCTTGAAGCCATTAGATCTATGGTCTAAAAGGATCTATCTTCCTGATTTCAAGAAGGCGATAACCCATAATTGCACTTATGGTTGCAATGATGCTGTTGAAGAGGGAAGCTGCTTCATAAGATGAGAGAAAAAAATCATTGGCTATCTTCTATCAGTGAGATAAGTTATCACCCAGCTCCCCAGATCAGTATGAATTCCATTCAGACCCCTCCCCCCAAATGAAAGAAGAATCAATTAATTGAATGTCTTCACCTCCATAAGTGAAGGACTGTTCTATGTCAGCCAGAACTTCTTGGAGAAAAGACATAACCTCAGTCTAGATCTTAGGTTCACCTAGAACAGGGGTCTTCAAACTTGGCCCTTTTATGACTTGTGGACTTCAACTCCCAGAATTCCTCAGCCAGCATGCACTGGCTGAGGAATTCTGGGAGTTGAAGCCCACAAGTCATAAAAGGGCCAAGTTTGAAGACCCCTGACCTAGAAGGAAAAAAAGCAGCAGCAGTCTTGTGGTTCAGATATTATGAGATGCCTGGTCAAAGTTTCAAGAGTCTTGACTTATTTTCACAATGGTTGTCATCCTTCCGACAGCATTTGCCGAACTAACCAGATACTGCTGAAAGAGCAATGTGTTCTTATAGTAACATTTTCTAAAAATAAATCTGTTTACCGGCTCAGTCTAATCTGCATTGACTGTTACAAATTGCTTTTGTACTATTTTCAAAGCACTGTGTTTATTAGGAGCTTTCTTAAAAGGTTGCTAAACATAGAAATAAACCAATTCCCATTTAAGAACAGAACAAGGTTACTGGAATTACAAATTTCAGAATACTATGGCAGATCCTGAGAATTTGAGGAGCCACAGGCCTTCTTTAACTGGAAGCCATAAGATTGAGAAGGATGGACTAAAAAACATGAAATAGATTTCCCATTTATTGTTCTTTATTATTCCAACTTTATTATCGTTATAAACAATTCAAGGTGGCAAACATACTAACACACTTTCCACTTCCTATTTTCCTCACAACAACTCTGTGAAGTGGGTTGGACTGAGAAGAGTGGCTAGTCCCTATCACCAAATTTAATGAGAACCATAGAACAAATGTAGGAGAAAATTTTCAGCATGGCGCTAATTAAATTATGGAAAGTAAAAAATCAATGAAGCAACTAATGTCACTATTTTCCAATGACGGCGCAAGACAGAATACAGTAAAAACAACTCTCAAATCCAAATTAAATTCATTTTTTTTAAAAAAAGACAAACAAACAAACAAAAGTCTTATTTTGTAGTTATAGTTTTTTGTTCTGATGGGCAGATGTAATTTGTACATCTTTGGATATCTTTTATGGAAGTCAGAGGCCTATTTCTGCTCTTTCTCAAGCAGCATAATGCTTTGGACCAGTCTAAGAACATATAATCATTAGTTTTAAACTACCATATGTGTGCAGATGCACAGACAAAGAGAACATTTTTAAAAACAGTAATCGGTGTTTCAAGCAAGTTCATTCCACGTTTGAGAGACATACCCTTGACCTGAGCCCAGTTCCTAGAATTATCCAGTATTTTTGGCAACTCTGTAAAAGTAGTTGACTATAGTCTATCTCCATTTTTTTCTTAAAAATTGGACTGTGTATGTTTGTGTGTGTGTGTATGTATGTATGTATGTATGTATGTATATGCAGTTAGACATCATAGATTTTGTATATATATCATTCTCATAAATTGTATGTATCTTCCTTATAAATTCTTAAATTTATGCCACTTAATATAGACTTTCCCACAAACTACTGTTTAGTTTGGAGATTTCCCAGCTATTTTGTACACAACTTTCAAAAAAATAAATACTGTTTTCATAAACTTTGGTAGCAAGGCCTGTATTGGCTACTTCTACACTGCTGAATTAACAGTTCCTAAAAGTTTCAAGCATCAAACCTAAAAATGAAGGATGTTGGAAAAGATCCATTAGAACATCTCAAGGACCTTTCTTTCTTTGTTTGTTTTTGCTGGATCACAGAATATTTGTAAAAAGAAATCCACAAGTTTTTTGGTGTTTTTTTTTTTACAGTCCTAACAGGGAGTCATTTTAGGCCCCAGATGACATCATTTGGAAATGCTACTTTCCCTTAAATCAGAAATCTGTAATTTGAAAACATTTGTGTTGGGTGATTAAGATGTTGTACTAGAACAGGGGTCTTCAAACTTGGGAACTTTAAGACTTGTGGCTGAGGAATTCTGGGAGTTGAACTCCGCAAGTCTTAAAGTTGCCAAGTTTGAAGACCCCTGTACTAGAACCAGGAAGAAGGTCCAACTTTATTTTCAGCTTCAGAACCCATGAGATATTATATCTTCACAGGGTGGTTGCTTCATGGATCAAGACAAACATGCTTATCTTTTGATGTCTGGCAAGTTTCCTAAAAACCAAGAATGGTTTTCAGGGCGGCATATACAAACATGTGTCAACAGCATCCCTGGTCCAGAATGGGTAAGCCCTTAAGGCAATTTTTTATCAGCTTTAAAGAGTGTTACCATTCTCATAGAAAATGTTTGTTTTGCTATGTTTTCATAGCTATTAGCTAATGATCCCCAACCCCATATGTCTCCACCAGCTGTCAGAGGCTGCCACAGTTTGGCATAGAATTTTCTCCTTCTCGGAGGGACCATTTTAGAAGGCTCACTAACAACTGCCAAGGCTTGTTCCCATCATCAAATTTCTTCCCAATCAATCAATCATCAGTCAGTCAGTCAGTCAAATTCAAGGCAGATTTGGGGAGAGGTGAAATTGAGGAAGTCATTCCATTCTCTCCAGGAATGTCAGAAATCACACACATCCTCGGAGCCTGAATCAGTCCTGCTTTGTTTTCTCCCTCATGAATGTAATTGGAGATTATTTTCTTTCTTTTAAAAAAAAATAGGGTAAAAGCCCTATGGATCAACAGGATTTGGGAAATTCCAACTCCTGACTTTAGACACTGCCTTACTTATACAGGTCCATAGAATAATCTCCTGTTATAAACAGAGCACCTTTCCCTGAAATTATTTTTGAGGACTTCTCCAGATTTGAATTTAGGAAGGTGCTTTACCTTCCAAAATAAAATAAAAATAATCTAGCCCACCACAAGCCACTCAAACACACAATTATTGGGTGCCAGTGTCGTCACAATGTCCTGCGCTGTGAAGAAACTATGAAACGCAGTCCTTTCTAGAGGCTCTGTCAAATGAGGCCTCCATTTTTCCCAGATCTGTTGCAATTACCAGTGCTCCAAATGTTAAGCCACTGGGCCCAATGGCCATTCTGGAAGTTGACCTTTAACACCTAGAAAGCATCAGTTTGAGAGCCAAGTTGGTCTAGTGGTCGAGGCATGAGTTCAAGTCCTGCGTTGGCCATGAACGCTTGCTGGGAGACTTTGGGCCAATCACTAGGAGACGGTGAGTTCTAATCCCGCCTTAGGCATGAAAGCCAGCTGGGAAACCTCGGGCCCGTCATTCTTTCTCACCCCCAGCCCACTTCACAGGGTTGATGTTGTGCAGAAAATAGGAGGGGGAACATGTGTTGGATGTGTTTGCTGCCTTGAGTTATTTGTAAAAATAAAAAAGTGGGATACAAATAAATAATAAATAAAATCAGGCCAAGAGACACTATGCTTTTTTTGTGATTTAATAGGATCTTAATAAAAATGGTCTGTAATTCTGAATTTGGTTCTCTGTGGCAATCATGATGGAATGATGACTTTGTCTAACACCCGTGTCACAAAATCAAGTATATTCTGTGAATCTGGCTTATGGTTCAGAATGTTGCACAAATGTATGAAACTGAACTAACTAACTGATTAAAATTACTCACTAAATATGGTTAATGTAACTGTGGGTAAATTTGCATGCAGCACTATGCGTAACAGTTACCTCCTCTCAGCCTCTTTAAACTAAGCCTGTATATTGATTTTTGTCCTTCTGTCTAGATCCCTACATCATGATAGATTACAAACACAAGCGTTTGGTAATTTGAACACCACCTCTGAATTCAGTGTCGACAATGCATCTTAAGCACATGATAATTATAACACTTCTGGGTGGCGTCAAGCTGGGGATGGTCCTCTGAGGATTAGTTCACAATTGATTCCCTTATGCATGTTTCTACTAGGTAATAACGCAAAGGGATCACAGTCTTTAAACTTTACTTTTTTAAGGCCTGTTTTACCGTATATGGAATCACGTTTTCTTTCTGGATGCACTCCAAAAGTTGTGATGCTTGGCAAAATTCTGAATTAAAACTGTGTGCGCATTTCCTTTTGTCACGATCAGGGAGAGACAGCAGATCCTTCACATCTGCCAGACTCTCAGCCCCACCTGTCTTGAATTATCTAAAAGATCTTTTAATTAAAAATGAGAAGTTGGCATGGGCAGAGCAAAGAGGAAACTATAGCATCGTACAGAAGGCGCGGAAGTCTCTGGGCCCCACCATTAACTCCCAAAGATATTCATAGAAAATGTAAAGCAGAGATGGGACAAACAAGCAGAAGACTGGCAGAAGGCATCCATGAACACCAGCTAGCAATCTGAAGACATGATGAAAACTCTTTCACAACAGATAGACAGACTTAACCATAGTTTCAATTGGAAAACTGTGACCATCCTAGACCAAGCCAAGTCCAAAAATGCATATTTCTAGAAGCCTGGCACTCTGTCAACTTAGCCATCTATAGACACATAGACATTAACAATACCTATAGACTATGAAAAAAGAGAGCATCAACTAGCCAAAAAACGAATAAAAAGACCCAAGCACTTCTCCACCTGCAATCAGCACCCACATAGCAATAGCATTTAAGACTTATATACCTCTTCACAGTGCTTGAGAACCCTCTCTCAGTGGTTTACAGAGTCAGCCTATTTTCCCCAACAATCTGGGTCCTCATTTTATCGACCTCGGAAGGATGAAAGGCTGAGTCAACCTTGAGCCGGTCAGCATCAAACTCCTGGCGGTGGGCAGACTTAGCCTGCAGTACCGCATTCTAACCACTGCACCACTACAGCCCTCCTTCCTTCCTTCCTTCCTTCCTTCCTTCCTTCCTTCCTTCCTTCCTTCCTTCCTTCCTTCCTTCCTTCCTTCCTTCCTTCCTTCCCTTCCCTTCCCTTCCCTTCCCTTCCCTTCCCTTCCCACTTACCAATAGCACATAGACTCATATACCCCTGGACATTGTTTTACAGCTCTCTCTAAGCAGTTTACAGAGTCAGCCTGTTTCCCCCAACAATCTGGGTCCTCAGAAGGATGGAAGGCTGAGTCAACCTTGAGCCGGTCAGGATCGAACTGCTGAACTGCTGCAGTTGGCAGTCAGCAGAAGTAGCCTGGAGTAATGCAGTCCAACTGCTGTGCCACCAAGCCCAAATGTCCCAAACAGGAGATCAGTGCTAATAATTGGAATTAAACTTCTAGGCTTGCTGGAGAACCTAAGAGTCAGATGGCTTTTCAGGCCAGTCATTTTAATGCCTAGCAATTGGGTTGTCTCTTCCGCCACCTAAAGAAACATCCACAAAGTTCATTCCAAGCACCGCTTGCTCAAGTCTCCAAAATCAACAACAGATCAATTTTTTGACAAGTTCTGTCATGGATCAACAGGTCTTCTCCATAACGGGACTGATATTACCATAGCTATCGAAATATTCCTCTGCTTACTATAGTTTAGGATGCCAAACATTTGTGGCACCAGGAAAAGGGCAAGGATAGGGCAAGCCATTAAAATGTAAATTGAGAGCACACCCTACTCTCTTCTAGCACTGATGATGTTACCTAATTTGGATAATGAAACGCTGATGATGTTACCTAGTTTGGGCAAGAAAACCACCAGAGGACCAAAGGATTTTCCCAATGTTCCAGTTCTAGCTGTTGTGTTTTACAACTGTTCTTTTAACTAGTCTGCCAATGAATGTTTCCTATATACCGGTACTTTGTAAATCATTCTCAACTATTAAGGGAGAGAGAGAGCATATAACAGTTCTAAACAAGTCAGTACATACGACCAGGTCTATATTTGCCTTCAGTCTATGGAGACTCTCCTTCAGCCAGGTCATGTCCCAAAGATGCTTTTCCAAAAGGCAACTGGACTTTCTGAGGTTATTTTCCCTTGGAAACATTTTGCTTCTTGTCCAAGAAGCGAAAGAAGAACTAAAGAAGCTTCTTGGATGAGAAGCGAAGCATTTTGAAGGGAGTCCAGCTGCCTTTTGGAAAAAGCACCTTTGGGATTTGCCTTCAGTGCAGCCTCCAAAGGCTGTGTCCACATGTGTGTGCACAACTACACATATGCAGGCATGCTAAGGGGAAAAATTGTAAAACACCTGCAAAGGGAGAGCCAAACAGAATCTTCAATCCGGTCCCCTACTCAGTTCTTCAGAAGACTCTTAACCAAAGTTCTCAAGTGATCAACCAGTTCTTAGTTCGACTCCCACACCCCGACATTTGGGCTCGCCCTTAACCTCAGCCATGCCTTTGGGGAGCACCTAATCCCATACTGCAAAACGACTCCCCATCTTTGCTCGACCATCTGGGCACAAAGGCAAAGAGCTCAAATGGGGGAAAAAATCCTCTTTTTCTCCTTTTGTGCAACCAGCATCGCTGGGCAACGAGGAGCCAAATGCAAACAGGCTTAGATCTTCCTCCAACCCCGGTGCTAAACACTCCAGCAGGGAAAAAGTCTGCTTACTGCCATTGCTTTGCCTTCCAACGTCTCTGCTCTATTCCCGCTGTCTGTTATTAGCATGAAACATTTATAGGACAGAAGTACTCAAGAGGGTTGCGATTCGGCCAGAAGCCCAGTTTTGCCTGTTCATGTTTCCTCCATTCTGCTTCTGTTCTCCCCTCCCTGCCTTCACCAAAAACCTTCATTAGTTGCTCTCCTTTCCCTCTAATTTATCACCTCTCTTCCATTGTCATCTATTCTTACTGGAATTCATTCGACTCTCTTCTGTGTATACCTACCGTGGTTCAATTAAAAAAAAAACCAGCTTTTTAAAGCCGGGCAATGAGGAGGTCTTTTAAAATTCAAAGGGCTCAAGGTAATCGTTTATGAAATATAAGCAGAGCTAGTCAAAGCATCAGATCCCATTAGCCCAACTCCAAAAGCTGATGAGAAAGATCTTGGAAAGGAATTCAGAGCTGACCTTAGAACAGGTTTTAAAGCAGGGGACTCGGAGGAGAAGAGATTATA
>NC_138214.1:10946236-11078736 GCF_964194415.1 Vipera berus
ACGATATTACCCCTCCATAGCAGCTAAAATTCCCAAGGTGGCTCACAACATATTTAAACATCGCCAACATTGCAGAACGATCAAAACAAATAAAAGGAGCAACATTGCTCCAACTGCGGTGGGTATCCTCGAGAGCCAATTAAAACCACCGAGCGGCTCGGAAATCTACTAAAAAGCCAATTAAGAGCCCAAGCAAACAGAATATTTATTTATTTTACCTGATGCCTGGTGTGTAGAAGAAGCCAGCAGCCCTAGACAGGAGAAGAGATTAAGATTTTACTGAAAGGAATGCAAACCGGAGGCGCCTCTGATTAAAGACCCCCTTGGAAGGAGACAGCAGGGGGAGGATAAAAATTATCCCAACTGCTGCTCATTTTCTAGTTTTCCTCCTTCGACTACGTCCACTTAAGAGCACTTTCCCTTTTCTTGAGGAGGTAAGAGACATGGTCCTCCAGAGGTTGTGGAAATTCAGTTCCATTAGGCCCAGCCAACATCACCGATAGCAGATGATGTTGGAAGTTGTGCAGGTCATCCTTGACTTACAACCATCGATTTAGTGACTGTTTGAAGTTACAATGGCACCGGGGGAAATTACCTATGACCATTTTTCACACTTATGACCGTTGCGGCATCCCCACGGTCACGTGATCAAAATTTGGAGGCTTGGCGACCGGCTCATATTCATGATGGTTGCCGTGTCTCGGAGGTCACGTCAACCCGTTTTGCAACTTTCAGACCAGCAAAGTCAATGGGGGAAGTCAGATTCACTTTACAACGGTCTCAGGTTGCTAACGTGACACCCTGCAGTGAGTTCCCTTAACCACTGTGGCCAGAAAGGTCATAAAATGGGGCAAAATTCACATAACAGCTGTCTCGTTTAGCAACAAAAATTTGGTTTGAGGACATCAGTCAAGGGCTACTTGTAGTCCAGCAGTATTTAGAAGACACCAAGCTGGCAGGAATAGCCAATACTCCAGAAGATAGGCTTAAGATACAGGAGAATCTGGACAGACCCAAACACTGGGCGCTACCTAACAAAATGAAATTCAATGGTGAAAAAAGTAAGGTTCTACATTTAGGCAGGAAAAATCAAACGCACAGGTATAGTATAGGTGGTACCTTGCTCAATAGTAGCAACTGTGAGAGGGATCTCGGAGTCCTAGTGGACAATCACTTAAATAGGAGCCAGCAGTGTGCTGCAGCTGCCAAAAAAGCCAACACAGTGCTAGGCTGCATTAACAGAGGGATAGAATCAAGATCATGTGAAGTACTAATACCACTTTACAATGCCTTGGTAAGGCCGCACCTGGAATACTGCATCCAGTTTTGGTCACCACAATGTAAAAAAGATGTCGAGACTCTAGAAAAAGTACAGAGAAGAGCAACAAAGTTGATTGGGGGACTGGAGGCTAAAACTTACAAGGAACGGTTGCTGGAATTGGGTATGTGTAGTTTAATGAAGAGAAGGGTGAGGGGTGACATGATAGCAGTGTTCCAATATCTCAGGGGCTGCCACAAAGAAGAGGGAGTCAAGCTATTCTCCAAAGCTCCAGAAGGCAGGACAAGAAGCAACGGATGGAAACTAGTCAAGGAGAGAAGCAACCTAAAACTAAGGAGAAACTTCCTGACAGTTAGAACAATTAACCAGTGGAACAACCTGCCTCCAGAAGCGGTGAATGCTCCAACACTGGAAGTTTTTAAGGAGAGACTGGACAGCCATTTGTCTGAAATGGTATAGGGTTTCCTGCCTGAGCAGGGGGTTGGACTAGATGACCTCCAAGGTCCCTTCCAACTTATTATTATTATTATTAGGGTTGGTCAACCTCAGCTGCTTAAAGAGGTGTTGATGTCAAATCCCAGAATTCCCCAACTAGCCACGCCTCCTCAAGCAGCTGAGGATGAGGAAGCAGCTGAAGGCAAGACAAGAAGCAACGGGTGGAAATTAATCAAGGAGTGAATCAACTTAGACCTAAGGAGAAATTTCCTAACAGAATAATTAATCGGTGGAACAACTTGCCTCCAGAAGTTGTGAATGCTCCAACACTAGAAGTTTTTAAAAAGAGACGACAACCAGGTGTCTGAAATGGTTTAGGGTTTCCTCCATCAGCAAGAGGTTGGACTAGAAGACCTCCAAGGTCCCATCCCACTTTGTTATTGTGTTATTCTGCTACTGTGCCAAAATTGTCTTGTTAGCCAAAAGTTTTCTTCCTCTGCAAAAAGAGTTGAGGGGAAAAAAAACACCTTATTCTTTAGAGTGCCTTCAGATATTGCTCGGTAGAAGGGTTCAGAGATGCCTTATTGGCTGACTTATAACTACATTGTATGGGATGTAGTTGCCAGTCAGTGCAGCTTGTGTGTATGTCAAACATTTCCACACCGCTTCACCATTCTGCTTCCTCTTTTAGATAGCTCAGCTCCCCATTAGCAGGGATGAAAATAATTTCTACGCTTCAAACCAAAAATCAAAAAAAGGACAAATCAATACCATCTTATGCTACAGACCAGCAGATATGGATTCCCAGAATGATAGGCTACACAAACACACTAATGTAGGTCACCAGCATCCCATCTACAAGCAGCAGAATAGTACAGTTCGCTAGCGCTAAGATTTTATCTTTATAGGGTTGCTTGAAATAACCAACACACGAGTCCAGCTAAAAAAATTCCTCTCCTACACATTCACTAAATCAATGTTTCTCACTCTTGGCAATTTCATCTCCTAAAATTTTCCCAACCAGGATGCCAAAGTTGAGAAATACTGGAATAAAGGGGTCAGTTAACAGAGATACCAGAGGCGGAAATATGATGGATAAAACAAGGCTAAAGCATACAGTGAATGTTTGCAGGAAATGGGTATGTCTAATCTAACGAAGGGTAGGACTAGGGTTGACAGAATAGCAGTCTTTCAATGTCTGAAGGGCTGCCACAGAGGAGAGGAGGTTTACCTATTCTCCAAAGCAGGGGTGTCAAACTCAATTTCATTGAGGGCCGCATCAGCATTGCGGTTGCCCTCAGGGAGCCAGGTGGGTATGGCCAAGGTGGGCATGTCCTACTGGGTGGGTGTGGCTAGAGTGCGTATGGCCAGCTCTCCATCGTTCGCATCAAGGGTGCCTATGGGGGCCTGGGCAGGAGTGGGACAGATCTGAGGGTCTCTGGCAGAAGGAGGGTCTCTGGACCAGGGCCAAGGCAGTGGGGGCCGTTCCCTCACTGTTTCCAGGATGGCTTCGCGGGCCACATGAAACCACTTTGCGGGCCGGATCTGGCCCCCGGGCCTTGTGTTTGACATGTCTGCTCCAAAGCATCAGAGAGCAGGACAAGAATTAACGGATGGAAGATCATTAGAAAGAGATCCAGCCTGGAGCCAAGGAGACATTTCCTGTCAATGAGAACAGTTAATTAATTAAACAATTAATCAGTTGAACAGCTTGCCTCCAGATGTTGTGGGTGCTCCATCACTGGAGATTTTAAAGAAGAGACTGGACATTCATTTGTCTGGAATTGTATAGAGCAGTGATGGCGAACCTTTGAGAGACCGAGTGCCCAAACTGCAACCCAAAACCCACTTATCTATCGTCGGGTGCTGGGTGGGCGTGGCCTGTTGGGTGGGCGTGGCCCATTGGGTGGGCGTGGCTGCGGTGGTCACGGCAGACTGGGTGGGACTAAAAAGTTCAATCAATCAATTCCAACTTTGCATGATCTTCTTTTTTGCCACGAGAAGTTGAAATTTATTTATTTATTTATTTATTTATTTATTTATTTATTTTAATTCCATTTATATCCCGCCCTTCTCCGAAGACTCAGGGCGGCTTACAAGCTTAGCAGTAGCCTTCATTCTATGTATATGCCTGCTTATTAGGGCTTTCACACACACCCCCAAGCGGCATTATTACAAAGTCAGCTTAATTGCCCCCAACAATCTGGGTCCCCACCTGGGAAGGATGGAAGGCTGAGTCAACCTTGAGCCTGGTGGGACTCGAACCTGCACTAATTGCAGGCAGCTGGTGTTACTTAAGGAGACATTAGCCCACTGCTCCACCAAGGCTCCTTGGTGATTGATTGATTGAACCTTTTTTTTTTACACTTGGCGGCAGAGGCCTAAAGCGAAAAGGTTTTATGAAACCCAGCTGGGACTGGGGTGATGGCCCGTGTGCCCACAGAGAGGGCTCTGCGTGCCACCTGTGGCACGCATGCCATAGGTTCGCCACCATGGGTATAGGGTCTTCTGCTTGAGCAGGGGGTCGGACTATGGTAGAAGACCTCAAAGATTCTGTCCAACTCTGTTATTCTGTATTCTACAGCCTCGTTATTGTGTGTTTCCATAGTTGGAAAGCTTGTATCTCTTCATTTTCAAATAAATGGAGAGAGAGCGAGAGAGCTCTTAGAAAACCATAAAAAGTTTCGGCCAGCGTTAGGAACTGACCCCCACAGGCACATTAAATTCCAGCTTTGGCTCATACCATCACCAATACAAAGGAATGGAAATGTTTTATTCTTTATATACTGCCTTTATATGTTGTCTCAATAGCAATGCTTTGTGAAAACTTAACCTCTCTCCATAACTTCAGTTTCACATCAACCTGTTTTTGTGCCTTTGGAGAAAGCCTCCTCCTTTCACAGCAGCCGAGATGAAAGACATTTATTTTTATTTTTTTGTGGAAGAAAAGCATGGCTTTATTCTATAACAAGGCACCTTGGACACGGGCAAAAGTCGAATGGATAAAAATGTTTCCGACATCGAGAGCCTTTCCGAAAGTGTCCGTGGAATTCAGAAATGGCAGCAGCTCTAATGCAAATGACAATAGGAGGTCTGAAGGGCACAAAAGCTGGGAATGGTTTTAGGGAGATGTTTCTGCTTTTGAAAGCAAGGAGAGAGATCCCTTTCCAGGCCACATAATACAATTGCACTGGTTTGGCTTTCATGTATTAGGAAGAGCCAGGTCAATGCACTGGGGCTTCAGAAGCTCGGCTTTATGGCTCATCTGATTGCATAAAGCAATTTCATTGAGGGCATTCATCAGCATTGCGGTTGCCCTCAAGGGGCCGGGTGGGTGTGGCCTGGGTGGGCGTGGCCTACTGGGTGGGCATGGCTAGAGTGCGTCTGGCCTACTGAGTGGGCGTGGCCAGCTCTACATCGTTCGCATCAAGGGTGCCTATGGGGGCCTGGGCAGGAGTGGGACAGATCTGAGGGTCTCTGGCAGGAGGAGGGTCTCTGGACCAGGGCCAAGGCAGTGGGGGCCGTTCCCTCACTGTTTCCAGGATGGCTTCGCGGGCCACATGAAACCACTTTGCGGGCCAGATCCGGCCCCCGGGCCTTGTGTTTGACATATCTGGCATAAAGGCATCCAATGATAGTTTATTCCAGTGTTTCTCAACCTCAGCCACTTTAAGATGTGTGGACTTCAATTCCCAGAATCCACCAGCCAGCTTTGTCCAAGCCCTCTTGAATTCTGTTGACCCTTATCTGTTAAGTAATTAAATATTGAACTTAATATTGAACTTCTTGTGTATTATTGGGCTTGAAATCAATCTTCAATGCTGCAACCTTACAAATGGTCCTGATTCTTTGTGCCTGACACACGTATACATAAACTTGCACGGGCTCAAAAGAGGAAGAAATGCACGACTACGAAGAAGGAGGGAAAAAATGTCATGAAAGCAAGATGTATAAGCCTACAAATCGGCGTTTGACAAATGCAAAGTAGTATAACAATGATCTAGCCTTCCCCAACACCTTGAAAAACTTCTTGTGTGCTCTTGAAGAATGTTCATGATGTCCCCATTTTTACTCTCTGGAGCCCTATGTTTGGGGGAAAAAACCCATTGAACTTCTTGACCTGAAAATCCTTTCCCTGCATCTGATGTAAAGGTTCAGAATGGCTCAAACAAGGGACATTACCATTGATTAACCGTCTGGTTAGGTTATTTAGACTTGATGGAATCAAGCTGCAAAAAAGAAAAAAAATACACAGTCAACTTCCCTCTGATCTTTTTCTGGAAAATCAAGTTGGTGAATCCACCCATTAAATCACAACGGAGTAAGCTACCTAGGAAATTTTCTCCTGGAGTTTCTACTACAGCAAAGATTGCCAAGTTACACCTCCTAGCCAGAAGTTGTCCTTGAATTTTTCTTCAGGGTTCCCTTTGAATCTCCGGGCCAAAATTCAGGGGTGTGCTTTCTCTCCATTGGGAGGGAAGAAGCATACAAAACAATGGATGGAAACTAATCAAGGAGAGAAGCAACCTGGAATTAAGGAGAAACTTCCTAACAGGGAGGACAATTAAGCAGTGGAACTGCTTTGCCTTCAGAAATAGTGGGTGCTCCATCACTGGAGGTTTTTAAGAAGAGACTAGACAGTCACTTGTCTGAAATGGTATAGGATCTCCTGCTTGAGCAAGGGGTTGGACTAGAAGACCTCCAACGTTCCTCCCAGCTCTATTCTGATTCTGAAACTCGTAGCTGAAACTTTAAAATAGCACTAATAAAGAAAAACAAACATGTGCCCAGATCCTGGAGATTTCTCCCCACCCAAGAATTTTAACCTAACTTCATTTGCTTTGCACCACTGTCCATTTTGGGTAGCCTTTTCTGTCCCCACCCACCCACTCCAAATGCATCCCGTTCTTCAAAAAAATAAAATAAATGCCAATGCCATCTTAATGGAAGGATATTTAGATCTCCCCAAATTGTGCAGCTCTCCAAGACATGCCTTGCTAGAACTACACGTAGTCCTCCAATTAGAACAGTTTGTTGAGTGACCGTTCTCTAAGTTACAACACCAATGGAAAAAGTGACCTATGACCATTTTTCATGCTTACAACCACTGTGACTTAACCACGGTCGCCAAATTCAGACGGTTGGCAACTGACTCATAGTTATGATGGTTGTCGTGTGTCCCGGGGGGGGGGGTGTCTCGCGTGATCCCCTTTGTCGACTTTCCGACAAGCAAAGTCAATGGGGAAGCCAGATTCACTTAACAACCATGTCACTAACTTAACAACTGCAGTGATTCATTAACACAACGGTGGCAAGAAAGGTTGTAAAATCAGGCAAAATCCACTTAACAACTTTCACACTTAGCAACAGTAATTTTGGGCTCAATTGTAGTCGTAAGCTGAGGACTACCTGTATTTCTGACTGGTGCCTTCAGAAAGTGTCCCTTGATCTACTTCTTTCAAGAATCAACGCTCAGTTCTATATCAAATGTGTCCTCAGCACTCTATAAAAGAGGGTGGCCAGAGTGTGGGCACTTTGCTAAGAAAAGCTGAGGTCACTGCCAGATTAAAAGATTGGTCGCTCTAATTCTGAAATGTGCTCAGTCATGAGTTTCAGTATTTTGCACTTTCTCTGAATGTTAAACAGATGCATAAACACCCATTTCCAAAAGTGCATCTACAGTACATTTCCTTTGCATGCCTATTTGCACGGTGTCCCTCTGCCCCCAACAGAGAAATCTTCAGATGGCAAAAGAGAACTATCAAGAGAAGGTTGATTACAATGATGATGACCGTGCTAAAAATAATGCCAACAACTTCTGGGAAACAAGACTTCACATCTCCTTCACCATTGCTAAATGTGAATCCTAGGGTAGAAATCTTAACGTCCATCTTTCCTAGACACAGATCCTTCACTGAGGGTCAGACTATAGCTACTAGGGTTTGCAGACCAGCAGATCTGCAAAGCGCTGAGTTGGCAGAAGGTAAATGGTATTCCATTTGTCCAATGGAATATCAGACAGTATTATGGGGCCCTTGGCGCTCTCTGAGCTTGGTTGTTTTCTTGCAGACATTTCTTGTTCCCTAGTGTGCCCATGAAACGATTGCAAGAAAAGAACCAAGTTCAGAAAATACCAAGGCCCCCTCATTTCAACCCGGAGCTACAAATATTCTTTTCTATCAGTAAGATATCATTGTGCTATCCGTGTTTACTTAGTCTGATGGCAGAGATGTTGCTTCTGAAATTTCATGCAGGTGTTGAGTTTCAGTAAAAATGTTTAGGGGGGAAGTGTGATGTCCTTATATTTGTGAGATGAAGTGGGCAAGATGGTTGTTTCCTTGGGTCTTCTAACATTTTTCATTATTCAAACTTTTCCCCTACTTTGCTTGACTTCTCCCAGTTCAGTGAAGCCCCACAAGAAGAGAAGATGATGGAAAGAGATGCAGTGCAATGCAACTCAGTGAGGCAAAAGGGGCCAGCTCCATCTTCCATCTCAACTCAACTGAAAAACGCTACTCCAGAAATTCCAGAAGAAACGCCCAAGCCTTCTGAGGATGGGGAAGAAAAGGAGCCTCTTTCACAAAACAAGGAACCTTTTGAGAAATTCCAAAGCTGATCTTACATAGTAAAAATTAAACCTGAATCATTCAGGAGTGGGGGGGGGGAAGAGAGAGAGAAATCTTATGTTTCTCTTCTCGGGATTAGACATTGCTCTGAGCCAAAGGCAAACGTTGGGACCAACGTTCTGCAGGGTTTGCCATTTTTTATTTTTTTAGCAAATGCCAACATGGCTGCTTGCATCTGCAAGCTAAGCCCCATCCTCATGCTGCTAATACCCCACCTACAATCAGGAGAGGAGCAGCAGCAGATGCCGAGAGAACTAACCAAGAGAATAACCTTTGAGAGCCTCTGAATGGACATATGCCCCAAGCCTGCGTCTCAGATCTAGGAGTAGCTTTATGGCAAGAATAAGCATTCTTGAGCACACACAACAACAAAATTGGATTAAAAGTTGAAGGAAGGAGACCGAGGAATAACATAAAAGGAACATATGGCTGAGGGATCTGACCAACATTATACTACTTGGAGGACCCTGAATAGGTTAAGAGTTGGAGTTCCTAAGTGTAAAACTAATACCTCAAGTGCAGGTTCTTAGCCGATCTGAGGCCCATGGATTTCCAGGTGATAAATTCATTCATGGGTCTTCTACCAATATCAATATTCTTGGTTAGGCTCCTGATTCCTGAAGGAAGACTTTCTCCCTTTTGTTTAAAACCAACAGCTTCAATCTTCATCTTTCTAAGAGTTATTATGGGTGCTACTCACGAGGAAGGACCATGTGGACCTAAGGCAAGGATCTTTCCATTAGAAAAGAGTTATTTGTAGCTCGGGGTTAAACTATGTCCTTAGTGCTCCCTAAGCTTGGTGGTTTTCTCGTAGACATTTCATTACCCACCAAGGTAACATCATCAGTGCAAGGGTCTTTCCAGCTTTGTGGAATTCTCTCCTCCTGTCCCAAATTCAGACTGCTCCTTCCTCGGTTGATTTTACAATAAAGATAAAAACTTAGTTTTATGTTCAAGTTATTTCCCCATTTAAAATCTATGTTTTCAAGATGGAGGCTCAAATATTTTGTGATGGAAGTTATGAATTTTAAAAGTGTCTATATTTCTGCGATGTTTGGATGATGTAATGTGTTGTGGCAATATAATATATTTTATGATTATTGCCGCTTTAGTGACAGGTTGGATTTTTCTGTTAAATACTACAGACTGCTTAGATTGTGACTGGCGTAGAAAAAGATGGAGGGATTTTTTTGGCATAATAAGCTTTCCAACATTTGAGCTATGTTTCTCTCTGCTGTATTTACTATATGGATAGAATTTGTCTCCTTTATTTCCACTTTTATCTTTTTGCTTTACTCCACCCTGCATTCTATTCTATTCTATTCTATTCTATTCTATTCTATTCTATTCTATTCTATTCTATTCTATTCTATTCTATTCTATTCTATTCTATTCTATTCTATTCGTTATGTTCTCTCTTCTCTTCTCTTTTCCTCTCCTCTCCTCTCCCACTCCACTCCACTCCTCTCCATTCTCCACTCCACTCCCCATCATGCTTTGCTCTGCTATGCCATGCCACCACCACCATTTATTTATTTATTGCTAAGGGAGGATTCTAAAATTAATTCTGGAGCATATGCAGTTTGCCACCGCGTTCAGCCCCCTTCCTCTAATTCATTTGCATGTTTTCTGTGGCACACATGAAAGAAGCAACCTTAATATAACCATTAGATGTTCCAGATATTTTACCATGAACCTTCAATTTCTTAAAATTAAGTCTAATTTCCATAATTACCCAGGTAGATGATAGGATCCTGCTTGTCTGGAGACTCTTAAGAAATACTAAATAACAAGTATTTAATTATTCCATTTGGATGAAAGGAGAAATCTAACTCAATTCTACGTGCCAAAGCAACTAAAGCTTTATCATCCTTCTCAGAACTTTGCTGATTCTTCCAGTGACACGTGATCTCCAGGACAATCTACACAGAGTCAAGGTTGGTTAGTGGTAAACTCACCATAGACTCCACTACCTGTCAAATTTAAGGAAACTTAAATCATTAGGGGACTGAAAGCTAAAACTTATACAGAACGGTTGATGGAATTGGATATGTCCAGTTTAATGAAAAGAAGGACTAAGGGTGACATGATAGCAGCCTTCCAATATCTCAGGGGCTGCCCCAAAGAAGAGCTATTTTCCAAAGCACCTGAAGGCAGAATAAGAAGCAATGGATGGAAACTAATCAAGGAGAGAAGCAACCTAGAACTAAGGAGAAATTTTCCTGACAAAACAATTAATCAGTGGAACGGCTTGTCTCCAGAAGCTTTTTTAAGTTTTTAAGAAGAAATTGGAAAAGCACTTGTTTGAAATGGTATAGGGGTTTCCTGCCTGAGCAGGGGGTTGGACTAGATGACCTCCAAGGTCCCTTCCAGCTCTATCATTTCTGTATTCTGTATCCTTCATACTGGCATGGAAATATTTCACCACAGAACATTCTGGTTTTTCAACCTTCCAGACTTTGTTAACGATCTTGTTATGACTGTCCCAGACCCTGGCAAATGCAACCTGGGTAGACAAGCCCATCATCTGCCTCAATTATTCTAGGATTTAGTAGTGGCTACAACAGGGATTCCATAAAGCACAAGAATTGGGAGTCTCACTGGTTATTGTCTCTCTGAGGGTGAAGGTTCGTTCTCCGAGCTTGTGGGCTGGTTTCCGAACATTTCCTTACCAGGCTAGGCAACACCTTCAGTGGAGTTTAGGGGATGTCGAGTACCGGTGTTCTTCTGCTTATAAGGGCTTCAGGTGTGGGTGTGTCAAGTGAGGGTTTTGTGATGGGGAGGTGACATTCACTCAGGGTCATTGAAAGATGAACTGCTGGGAGGGGAGGGGGCTTGTGTGGGTTAGTTGAGGATTATTGCTGTCTCTGATTGGCTGTGCAACTGATTTGAATTCTGATGGGTTTGGAGGCAGATTGTAGAACAATGTGTCTGTTGATGGAATTGCTTGTGGAGTGCCAGGCTGTCTCTCTTTTACAATGTCCAGCTGTCTTCTCTTTTATTCTGACTAACCACGGTTGCACAACATTCATCCCCCAAAGCCATTTTAAAAAAAATAAAAATAAAAATCAGATCTTGCCCATTAGGGAGCATTTATGTTAGGCAATGGAGCTTTCTTGTCATCACTGACCTCCAAAAGTCACAGGACCAAGCCTAATAAAGGAAGATGTTCAGTGCTGTCCAGCCCGATGCTGATGTCTTCTGGAAGCACCAAAGACCCCACACTTCAACCCTAAGCTACAAATATTCTCTTCTATTGACTATTTGTATCTTAGGATTGAACTGTGGGGTCTTTGGAGCTCTCTGAGCTCGGTAATTTTCCAGCAGACTTTTCTTTACCAAACTGGGTAGCCTCATCAGTGTTAGAAGTGAGTGGAGTTTGTGGAGAGGAGGAGGAGGAGGAGGAGGAGGAGGAGGAGGAGGAGGAGGAGGAGAACTATGGGGTTCTGGGCACTTTCTCAGCTTGGTGGTTTTCTTGCAGACCTTTCATTTCCCAACTAGGTAACATCATCAGTGCTAGAAACAATGGGGTTTGCTGTTATTTTTACATAGTATTTTATATTATTATTTAACACTATGGTATTAAATAGTATTATTAAATAATAATCATCTTAAACTTGCTGAGGTTAGAAAAGACTGGTTTAAAATACTGTGCAAACCCAACTATTCCTAGCTGATTCAATAAAACAAGGCCAATCAGACACGCACGATCCCCACTAACGTAAGGAAGCTTTCTACATTCATAAATGTCTCTTTAGTACTGATCCTAACTTTATGCCACTGCTGACTTCAGGATTTCAGTGTTCAGGGCCTTGATTTTAAGGGACAATGTGACATATAAACTTTTTTTTGAGCGGGGTGGGGGTGGGGGTGGGGGGAAGCATTCTGCTGAGAGTCATAAACTTCATTCTGCATTCTTCATGTCTTTTCTGGGTTTGTAGAAAAATATTTTTAGAGGCAGAGTTTTAATTCAGGCAGCCACCAGCCTGCTTCAAAGATCTCCACATTTGGCATCATCACCACCTCCTCCTCCCAAGTCTCAGATGCTCTAAAAAAAGGCTGCGGCAGAAATGACAAAGGCTAAAAATAGCTCAGGTATCATATCAAGAGGCTGGATTCTGCTCCGTCTCCGCCTCTCCTAGTTTTGCCAAAATATCCACCCACCACTTACGTGCACTAGATAGAGTAAGGGACCACGTTGGCTGTGATTTAATTTGCAACTTGGAAAGTAAGAAGCAGAGCAAAAAAAAAGGGGGGGGAGGAAGCAACAGTACTGACAAAGCAACAATTGTGCCTCATTCACTAAATCGTGATTAAGTGAATCAGACTTTAGTGCAATCTTGGAAAGCCAGCCAGCTCATAGGCCACTTAAAAGTGGCAACCCTTAGTTATTTTCACCCAGTATGTTTCTCTATGGTCTACGCAGAATAATATTTTAAAGAACGGAGCAAGTTGTATATTAATATCCTACATTTCCCTTCCTTTTTATTTCATTTTCATTACACAGATGTCATCCATCACAAACATTATGTGATGGAATGTAGACAGGATTCCCAGGTGGGACAGCGTGCATTCCAGAGGAGCAAGAAGCAACTCAGTGTAGATAGTGAGAGAGAAAGGAGGCTTAAGATGGCACCTTCTTTATTACAGTAGCTCCCCGACAACATGCTTTATGGGGATAGTAAACTCCTTTAGTTTGGCCAGATTTTCTTATTAGAGAAGGATCAATAAAGAAATTTGCTTGGAAGAATCGCAATGAGTCTTTTTCGGGTTTTGGAGCCTGACATCAATCTTGCCAAAGTAAAGCATGCTACCATTTGATAAAGGATATTCTCTGGATACTTTTGGGGAGGAGTTATTTTGACCCTTTTTTTCCTCTCACACAAACTATCTGAATGGAGTTGTCTCTTTCTCCTCTGGAATGGACCCTCTTCCTTCTGGGAATCCAGACATTCTATCCCATATTATTGTAATACAGTATATCAATGATAAAGAAATATAAAGGTAAAGGTTCCCCCGCACATGCGTGCTAGTCGTTTCCGACTCTAGGGGCCGGTGCTCATCTCCGTTTCAAAGCCGAAGAGCTGGCGCTTGTCCGAGGACGTCTCCGTGGTCATGTGGCCGGCATGACTAGATGCCAAAGTCGCACAGAACGCTGTTACCATCCCACCGGAGTGGTCCCTATTTTTCTACTTGCATTTTTACATGCTTTCGAACTGCTAGGTTGGCAGAAGCTGGGACGAGTAACAGGCGCTCACTCTGCTACACGGCACTCGGGATTCGACCCACCAAACTGCCGACCTTCTGATCGACAAGCTCAGCATCCTAACCCACTGAGCCACCACATCCCTTAAAGAAATATACATATATGCATATTTCTTTCTGGTATTATCATCTATCAGTCTAAATCTATCAATCTATCTCTATCCATCCCTTATCAATCTATCAACTATTTCTCTGTCTCTCTCTCTCTCTGTCATCTATCTATCACGTATCATCTATCAACCTATCAGTTATAGTATCTTTTTTGGATAAGGCAAATATTTGTTATTTTCTGATTGGACTAAAATAGCAATGTTTTTCTGGTTTAGATCTCACAATTTTGAGGCCTTGCCTTTTGGGGAACAGATACACGCACGCACATGCACGCGTGCATGCACACACACACACACACACACGGTATAGTGAAATGAAGAGCTAAGAAGAACTCCACCTAGGAAATGCCAATAACATTCAGTTCTCTAGTTCTAATCATTCAAGTCCAATCATCTCTGACTGTAATTTCCTTCTCTTTTTGGATTAAATCTCGATCAACTTGCAGTCCTCTAGATGTTGATGAGTCACAATTCTCAACAGCTTCCACCTGCCTGGCTAATGGTGAGAAATCTTGGCACTGGTGTATAACATCACCTGAAAAGCCAGGGTGTGAAGCCTCAAAGACTGCCTATGCTGTGTCAGCCATTATTGTTTCTTAGCTTGCCTACGAACCTGGGGGGGGGGAAGGGAGGGAAGAATGGAATTCAGACTTCTGATATCGAGAGGCCAGTTCATGAGAACCAAGGTCTTTCAAGATTTGTTTACTGAGAGCTAAAGACATTCTCTCATCATAATTCTCTGACTTATAATTGGATAATGTGACCTGCACCAATGTGTGTGGGGGGATGTTTCTATAGTTCTAATATAGCAACTTAGGTGTGAAATAACCAGAGCTGGTTTTCCTTTCATCTGTGCCAAAATGATGTGCTCAATAAAGCTTTGCACTAGAGATTGGATCATCTCAGCTATTCTTTGGGTTTGTCAGTTGGAACTTTGACACAGGGATTCTCTATCCCTTCGTAACACAATCAGCTATGCTTCAGGTCTCCTTGAATGTGCATTTAAAGAATAATTATCTCAGGAAGACCAAAAATGAAAAAACATCACCTAATGGGAAATAGAAAGTTCGATAGGATATCAAGACAACATGTCTACTTAATCATTGAATCATAGAATCATAGAGCTGGAAGACACCT
Organism: Vipera berus; assembly: GCF_964194415.1. Taxonomy (NCBI): domain Eukaryota; kingdom Metazoa; phylum Chordata; class Lepidosauria; order Squamata; family Viperidae; genus Vipera; species Vipera berus. The sequence continues at coordinate 10,961,089 of NC_138214.1, forward strand.
CAGAGGTCTTCAACCTCCTGCTCGAGGCAGCAGACCTTATACCACCTCTGTCAAATGGTTGTCCAGTCTACTTTTGAAAACCTCCAACAATGGAGCACTCACAATTCCAGGAGTCAAGCTATTTCAGTTCTCGCTGTCATAAATTTCTCCTTAGTTCTAAGTTGGATTTGTCTTTATAATGATAGATAATGATAACTTTATGGTCACTTTGAATGTACACCAATCGGCATACATCAAAATGAAATTTCGTTGCATACAGCTCTCAAAGGGTCGCCACCTCCAATATATACTCCTTGTTCGTGGCCCGCTCAAATTTCACATTGTCCATTTTAGTCTCTAGGGAGTGAACGATGGCAAACAGGACAGATGGAAATGGGGCTCCATGTGGATTAGCCCTCAAATTCGCTTGTATTCTGACAACCTCGCCTTCTTTCCTTTTTCTGATCCTGACTCTTCCACCTTTTCCTTAAAGAGGCCTTGCTTCTTTTCGCCCCTGGAGCACACTGCCGCCACCACCAACTCCTCCAAAAGCCTCTCTCTCTTCCTCTGGGCCTGCCGACAGCCTCATCCAGTTTCTTCGCTCCATAAGCTCCAGGTCCTCTCCTCCTCTGCCTCCTCTGGAAACAGCCCTGATTTGCAATACAATCCATCACTAGGCCAGCAGTCAGATCTTGCTGCTGGTAGAACAAATTCAAACAGTGCCAATGACTTTTAACGGTCTCACCAACAGTTCCAAAACAACTAGAAACTCACCATGCCAGCAAAGATTGTCGGTCATATGTCATATGTTACCTTAGTTCCACCATGTTGCTCAAACACATTAAAATTTCCTGATCATGTGGCCTATAGCCCTTACTATCCCTCCCAAAACTATTCGCCTTCAAGAGCCAATGCAGCCGCAGCCATTCCAGGCGCCGCCATCTTAGATCTTATCGAGCTTGTCACGGAATTATCCCCAGAGAATGATGGAAACCGATATCAGTGGCTTATTTCCTTTTAATAGGTTCTTATTCTTCCTTTATAAACAACCTACCAATCCAAGATTTTCAGAAACAAATAACGGGAGCAGAGCCCCTTTAATTCCTTTGGGCTGATGCGCTCTTAAGAGAAAGGAGGAGTGTATCGTGAAAGAGCAAAGAAGAAAGAAACGCCCAACTAAAATCTTCCAGGCTTCTTAGCTGGGTTACAAAATCTATCCTGGGTTCTCCCACCCTTTCCTTATTCCGTACATTGCTCTCTGCAAACCTGGGTGTCTCCCTTTCGTGACACACTGTTCCAAAGAGTCAAAACAGAGGGACTGAAAAGGGGTTTGCCAGAAAACTGAATGTGACCTGAATGTTAATAAGCTGATGAATGTCATCAGCATCTTTGCTGGCTGTCCCTCGTCGTCTTCCTAGCAATAACCGATCTTGAAAGTGAGAGATTATATATTACGGAAAGACCTTCTGCTGAGAACATATAATTATTCTGAACAAGAGCCACGCAGCCTAGATGATCAATTTTCCAACGGAATTTTGCTTGCGTTTTTGTTCCTGGTCCCAACCCAGGTGAGGAGAAGTAAAGGAGAAACGAGAAGACAAAAAAACAACAACAAACCAGGGTGAAAAATCAGGTTACGTTTGCGAAGCGAAGCCTTTGCAATTCAGCGTTCATCATTATCGGAAGCTCCAGAACGTTGGCAGGAAAAACACTGTTATCAATCACCCTGACTTGGAAAAAAACGTCTCTGTGTGAAGCTATTACCAAAAAGGTGCATTTAAGAAGGAGCTGATCTGCTACGCATTCACAACCCCAGCTGTTTAATCACTTCCTTGGCTCCCGAGGACGGCAACTAATTTTGTTGCCATCACAGTTTTATTGAAACTGTTGGGTTGTCACACAAAAGATCATTCATTTGTCAACATGCTCCCAACTGCAAAGAGATGAGGGTGAGCGGCCCACCGTTCACAAAGAGATCTCATAAAAGGCAGTATAAAAGAAACACAATGTCAATACAACTGTATTTCATTTAAGAAGCCGCTTATATAAACATGTAATGCTGCCAGCAGTGGAACGTTGCTAAAAGCTACCAGGGAAATGGAGAAACCAGGTATGTATCTTTGACTGTCAATGGATGGGGGAAATGTGACATCCCTCCCCCAAAGCAAATATTTGTTTCCAAAGGTGTTTTTTTTATGACTGCAACAGGGGATAAACAGGACAAATCTCCTTTTCCTGTCTGCTTGAATTCTGCCCCTAAGCTGATGCTGTTTGCATTACTTGAAAATCCACCATTAAGATGCCAAGTCTCATTTAACGTAAAGTCTAGAGCAGTTCCACCATTCCCTTGCCTCTTGGTACAAAATCTATTTTTATAGTTTGGGGGTTTGTGTTCTGCTGCACGCCGTTCCATGTGCTTCTTTGGCAGCAGAGAATATATGCAAATATATCTTTCTGTTTCAGGAAACAGGAATCTTTTCTAGGTACTTCTGCACGAAGAGGATTCTTTGACCTACTCTGTTTCTAACAGCTGCACAGATAAACAGTAAGACACTATACAGAACCGGGTTTACAAATTGCTGAAAGGCATAAATGATAGTATACAAACCAAAGTGACTAGATTCGCACTAGACGTTGTAGAAAAAACAAACAACCCACATTGACTTAGCTTGAAGTCAACTCATAGAATCAGGGGAAACCACACCAAGAACATTGCACCATTTCCATTAGGCTTTCTTAGCCTGAACTCATTTTAAACTAAAATGCCAGCTGGGACTACATCTACAAGAGTTTCCAGCCATAGTTAAATGATAAAGTAAGTCAAAATCCACCATACAATACCCATAAAATCAGTTCTTGTTTCTTTGAACACTCTTCACTTCTCCCCAAGGGGGAAAAACACTGCTTTGCAAGGCCATTCTTCAGGACTCTTTAGAGGTGAGTTGTATCTCCACTTCTGCCCTGTCAGACGAGGAAGCTCCATTTAAGTCCACAGGACAAGCATTCTAAACCCTTTAGCTTTTTTTTTCAAGACTAGCTAGGAGTCAAGCTAAGAACCTGATGATCCCAACATTAGGAGTTCCTGTAGTGATCATTTCAAGGCTACAACGTAAAAGCAGAGGAAGAAAAATACTGCTCTCTTTGACCCAACTAAACTTTGCTTCCAAACAATCTCTCAGTTCCTTATTTTTGAGTCTAGCTAGCCATACTGTATGTACTATCTAATCAGACCCAGTTATTGATTCTTGTACTGGCTGGGTCTCAGGACTGTTTCTTTGCTTCTCTGAATCAGGCTGTTTTCAAGCAGATGCCTCTACATAGCCCACCATCAGAACACGATGGCTTCCTTGTAGCTATTTTATTTCTTGATTTTGAAAGCTCCATGCAACCATTATAGCTAGAAGTAATTAGGAAAATTGTCCTTCATGCAATCCATTTGGCACGATGTGATACTTACAGCAAACCCTAATGTGGCTGTGTTGGGATTTGGCTGAGGTCATTGTGGAAACTCAGTCATTTTGATTTGTGGAACCACATTTATACTTTGGCTTTTTATGGAGAACACATCCATAGTGCCTTCCTCAGAAAACCATGGCTTAATGCAAATCCAAGATAAATCTTGTTTAACTTCCATGTCCTTCATTAATGCATCTCTGGGGATTTATTTCTTCAGCCCTCCTGTGCAATTTGTTCCAGCATTTTATCCCAAATCAGTCATCTCATCAAAGTGATGATCTCCTTTGAAAGAAGCAAACTAAAGGCTTACAGTGATTTGCCATGTTCAATTTTACAAATATACTGGTGGAAAAACAATACTAAAATGTTAAGAGGAAAAATCTCCACCAAGCCCAACATGTTATTAGCTAGTAGATCCTGAGCTAAGTTCTCCTTTATGTCCTTAGATAGGTTTCTTGCATCTTGCTAAGATATAACTAGCTTAATCCTTCTATTCCCCACCATCCAGTAAGAGCTGAAGAAGCTTCTTGGATGAGAAGCGAAACGTCTTCGAAGAAAAAACAAGGAAATCCAGTTGCCTCCTGAAAAAGCACCTTTGGGATAGCTTAACCCTCATTTGTTGAAATCTGTTGGGTAGCTTTTCAGAAAGCCACACAACACATTAAAACTTTAGCAATTCTATGCTGAATTACCTGACAATAAACAGCCTTAATGTTAATGGAGCTTATTTCTGAGCAGGTATGCAACTGTTCATCTGTGCCAAAATCTCATTTAAAATACTATAACAAGTGATGTATTTTCAGCTACACGAAGACATTTAGATTATAACATCTTTAGCTAGGATGTGGAAGAAAAATCTCTCTATTTTTAGCAATTCAAAAGATTTAAGGAAGATCCCAGAACAACAAGCTTTACAATAAAACTATAGGCCCACAAGGAAATGAGAAATTTTGATCGGGAGCAACAATGGTCATCTAACACCGTACACAAGTTTCCTTCTCCTTTATGAATTATTTAGGGTACCAAATAGCAATTAAGGTGTATACATATTAAGGACAATATGAGCAAATCAATCCAAAGGTCTCTTCAGAATGGTTTGACCTTGAAACTGCTGCAAACCAGGCCTCAGACAGTGGTATCACTATTCAATTTTGGAGCTTAAAAAAAAAAACTTCCTCCTATTGCAAGTACTTTAAACCAAATTGTGATCTTAATTTGGCCCTGCACCAGCAATGGATGGGCCTGGTGATTCAAAGGCTTTTGGATCCTTAGCTGCTTCATCTCTCCATTGTCTGCCTTTGGGGAAAGCTCTCCTGGCTGAGACTTTCCTGACCTTAGGTAAAGGTAAAGGTTCCCCCGCACATGCGTGCTAGTCGTTTCCGACTCTAGGGGCCGGTGCTCATCTCCGTTTCAAAGCTGAAGAGCCAGCGCTTGTCCGAGGACGACTCCATGGTCATGTGGCCAGCATGACTAGACGCCAAAGGCACACGGAACGCTGTTACCTTCCCACCGTAGTGGTCCCTATTTTTCTACTTGCATTTTTACGTGCTTTCGAACTGCTAGGTTGGCAGAAGCTGGGATGAGTAACAGGCGCTCACTCTGTTACTCGGCACTCGGGATTCGACCCGCCAAACTGCTGACCTTCTAATCGACAAGCTCAGTGTCCTAACCCACTGAGCCACCGTGTCCCTGACATTAGAGAATAACAAATGAGGAGGGTCTTGCAGAAAGAGACTAAGCATCCTACGGCAGTCCAGGAACGAGAAGATATTTTCTTTCTTGTTTTCCCTGGCATGTTGTGAGTGTCAATCTTGATCACACTGTCATTCTCTCCTCTCTCTCTCTCTCTCTCTTTTTTATTCTAATCCTGTGGAGCAGAGACAAAGAATGCTACACCAAATGTTTGTTTGTTTGACCCCCAAATGGTACTTTCAGTCTAATGAAAAGGGAAGCAAAAATAAATAAATATTAAAAACCCTAGAGGTGATCTCGGAGAAAGTTTTCAGAAGCTGGTAAGACTTCCTACAGCCTACCTCAACAAAGCACAGTTGTAAAGTGGTGTTAGTTTCCTGATCTAATCTAATCTTGCCATGGTAGCACCATGGTTAGAATGTAGTATTGCAGGTTGACTCTGCTCACTGCCAGGAGTTCGATCCTGACGGGGATTGAGGTTGACTCAGCCTTCTCTCCTTTTCAGGTGGTTAAAATGAGGAGCCAGATTGTTGGGGACAATAGGATGATTCTGTAAATCACTTAGAGACGGCTGTAAAGCACTATGAAGCGGTTTGTTGTTGTTGTTGTTAGTTGCGAAGTCGTGTCCGACCCATCGTGACCCCATGGACAATGTTCCTCCAGGCCTTCCTGTCCTCTACCATCTTCTGGAGTCCATTTAGGCTCACACCTACTGCTTCAGTGACTCCATCCAGCCACCTCATTCTCTGTCGTCCCCTTCTTCTCTTGCCCTCAATCTTTCCCAGCATTAGGCTCTTCTCCAGTGAGTCCTTCCTTCTCATTAGGTGGCCAAAGTATTTGATCAGGATCTGGCCTTCTAAAGAGCAGTCAGGGTTGATCTCCTCTAGGACTGACCAATTTGATCGCCTTGCAGTCCAAGGGACTCGCAGGAGTCTTCTCCAGCACCATAGTGCAAAGGCTTCATTCTTTGGCGCTCAGCCTTTCTTATGGTCCAACTTTCACAGCCATACACTGCAACTGGGAAAACCATGTCCTTGACTATACGCACTTTTGTGGGCAGGGTGATGTCTCTGCTTTTTAGTGTGCTGTCTAGATTTGCCATGGCTTTCCTCCTGAGGAGCAAGCGTCTTTTAATTTCTTGGCTACAGTCCCCATCTGCAGTGATCTCGGAGCCCAGGAAAATAAAATCTGTCACTGCCTCCATTTCTTGCCCATCTATTTGCCAGGAATTGAGAGGGCCGGATGCCATGATCTTGGTTTTCTTAATGTTTAGTTTCAAAGCGGTATATAGCTCTAAATGCTATTGCTAGGTAAGAGCCATAATGGCACCCTGGTTAGAATGCAGTATTGCTGGCTAACTCTGCCCACCGCCAGCAGTTCGATCCTGACAAGGCTCAAGGTTGATTCAACCTTCCATCCTTCCGAGGTCAGTAAAATGAGGATCCAAATTGTTTGGGAGGCAAGAAGATGACTCTGTAAACCGCTTAAAGAGGGCCGCCAAGCACTATGAAGCGGTATATAAGTCTTTTGCTATTGCCATTGCCTGGGCTAGTTAGAAGATTTATAGGAATGCTGCTTAAGCAAAGCTAGAAAGTGGTTGATGGAACAGAAATGCTGCTGATGTTAAAGGCGAAAAAGGTGAGGTGTTGTGTTTTTTAAAAAAACTTCATCTTTATGATCCCTCTCCTTTCTTCCCCCATTATGCTTCCCTTCATCCGTACCTATGAATATTTTATGAAACCTTGTTTCTCATGCATATACAAAAGATGCACTCAGTAAATACAAAGTCCTTTTGGAAATCTCTTTTTAAAAATCAGTTTGGCAGGGCCCCTTGCAGCCTTTCCAGGTTATCTGCAAGGTGGAAAATGGACAGAACTTTCCTGGGACTGGGGTTTTTTTTTCTTTGCTGGGGGGAGTGGGGATGGAGGGGTTTATAAGGAGAAATTCAAAGATAAATGCCACGAGCCACAGTGGCTAGCCTGAGATTCTCAGGATCCGTGTCCAGCTCTTCTTCTTGCAATCTGGATTAGAAAATAATTAAATCCCCAAAGCAAGTGTCTTGGCTCTCTTGATTAGTAAAAAGGGTTAGCAAAAAGATGAAAGTTTCAACGGAAGAATCCCGGCGAGTACTCTACGTTCAAAGGAGAAATCTATATATAGGCAAATTAAGATGGCAAGGTCCTGGCTCATTTTTCTTAGGAAAAATGAAAAAGGGAAGGCGATTTCTCTTTTTGATGAGGGGAAGGGCAGTTTGCAGCTGGTGATTCTTTTGGAAAGGGATACCAGCCTTCTTATCAATATGAGAATGATCTCTTACTGTAAGGCTGATGATAGAAAAGAAGAGGATGATTGAGGGGAAAACATGGACTACACAGCTAACACTAGGGAGTCCTCGATGCTGTCTGAGCTGGGCTGTTTTCTTGCAGATGTTTCATTAGCCAACTAGGTAACACCTTCATTAAAGTAGGTAATGAAATGTCTGCAAGAAAGCAACCAAACTCACAGAGCGCTAAGGACCCTACAGTCCTTCTCCTTCCTCCCTTCTCTTCTCCCACTCCACAAACCCGACTCCCTTCTAGCATTGTTTCTTTATTATTGATTTATTAATTTTATTTGTATACCGCCCTTCTCCCAAAGGACTCAGGGCGGTGAACAGGGCAATACATGTTAAAAAGACAGAATACAACAATTAAAAAAGATTAAACAAAATGCCCACAACTCTTACAATAGGTTAAAACACAATTAAAAGTAATAAAAACCCAACCCCATCCCATCAGGCCAGGCCAGCTTGTTCAAAGAGATACGTCTTTAGATCGCGCCAGAAGGAGTGATGTTGATGTTCCCAAGTTGGATTATGAAATGTCTGCAAGAAAACAACTAAGCTCAGAAACCACCAAGGACTCTACAATTCTCGTCCTCTTCCTTCCTCCATTCCACAACCCACCCACCCCTGTCTTCTAGAACTGATTATGTTCCCTAGCTGGGTCATGAAATGTCTGAAAGGAAACAACCAAGCTCAGAAACCACCAAGGACTCTACAATTCTCGTCCTCTTCCTTCCTCCATTCCACAACCCACCCACCCCTGTCTTCTAGAACTGATTATGTTCCCTAGCTGGGTCATGAAATGTCTGCAAGAAACAACTAAGCTCAGAAACCACCAAGGACTCTACAATTCTCGTCCTCTTCCTTCCTCCATTCCACAACCCATCCACCCCTGTCTTCTAGAACTGATTATGTTCCCTAGCTGGGTCATGAAATGTCTGCAAGGAAACAACCAAGCTCAGAAACCACCAAGGACTCTACAATTCTCGTCCTCTTCCTTCCTCCATTCCACAACCCACCCACCCCCATCTTCTAGAACTGATTATGTTCCCTAGCTGGGTCATGAAATGTCTCCAAGAAACAACTAAGCTCAGAAACCACCAAGGACTCTACAATTCTCGTCCTCTTCCTTCCTCCATTCCACAACCCACCCACCCCTGTCTTCTAGAACTGATTATGTTCCCTAGCTGGGTCATGAAATGTCTGCAAGAAACAACTAAGCTCAGAAACCACCAAGGACTCTACAATTCTCGTCCTCTTCCTTCCTCCATTCCACAACCCACCCACCCCTGTCTTCTAGAACTGATTATGTTCCCTAGCTGGGTCATGAAATGTCTGCAAGGAAACAACCAAGCTCAGAAACCACCAAGGACTCTACAATTCTCGTCCTCTTCCTTCCTCCATTCCACAACCCATCCACCCCCGTCTTCTAGAACTGATTATGTTCCCTAGCTGGGTCATGAAATGTCTGCAAGAAACAACTAAGCTCAGAAACCACCAAGGACTCTACAATTCTCGTCCTCTTCCTTCCTCCATTCCACAACCCACCCACCCCTGTCTTCTAGAACTGATTATGTTCCCTAGCTGGGTCATGAAACGTCTGCAAGGAAACAACCAAGCCTGGAGAGCACCAAGGACCCCACAGTTCAGCCCTGAGCTACAAACATTCTCTTCTTTTGGTAGCAGACACTACGGAACTGCTATTGCTTATAAGGTAAAGGTAAAGGTTCCCCCGCACATGTGTGCTAGTCGTTTCCGACTCTAGGGGCCGGTGCTCATCTCCGTTTCAAAGCCGAAGAGCCAGCGCTTGTCCGAGGACATCTCCGTGGTCATGTGGCCAGCATGACTAGACGCCAAAGGCGCACAGAACGCTGTTACCTTCCCACCGTAGTGGTCCCTATTTTTCTACTTGCATTTTTACGTGCTTTCGAACTGCTAGGTTGGCAGAAGCTGGGACGAGTAACAGGCGCTCACTCTGTTACGCTATTGCTTATACAGATATATAAAACTGATGTCTCATTAAGGAGTGCTGCATGTAGCTCCATACTTATTCTTGGTGGCCTTCATTCTCTGGGATTTTAGGCACGGTTCTTTCTTGAACCAAGGATTTTGTGCGTGAAAAGCATATGTTCCACCTCTGAAATGGCAAATCAGCTGATACTACAAAGCCAATAGAGCCGAGTGAAATTAAAACAGCCCCTTCTTGCTGCTTTCTTCCCTACCAATTCTCATTCATTTCGATAAAAGTTGCTTTTAAGATTCCTCGCAAACGGGAAAAAGGTGGCATCGCTGCATTTCTCCCCGCCCCTTAGGAGACGGTGCTGTGAAAGATAAAGACACTCAGGCATACCAATCAAAACACTAGCAGCCTGCAGTCTTCCTAGATTCTCACATTTCAACTGAACCCCAAGACACAGAACCATCACACTGGAAGGGATCTTAAGAGCTCATCTGTTCCAACCACCCGCTCAGATTCACTGCAGAAAAATGTTTCTCAACCTTAGCAACTTTAAGGTATGTGGACTTCAACTCCCAGCCTGACTGCCTGGGAAAAATCCTTGGGAGTTTAAAAAGTCCACGTATCTTCAAGTCATCAAGGTTGAAGTCCACGTAGCTTAAAGTCACCAAAGGCATTGCCAGTCAACGATCCATCCGGCCTCTGTTCAGAAAGCTCTAGCAATTTCATGAGATGGTCTGTTTCTCTGATCAACAGCCAGTGCTGTGAGGAAGCTCCTCCTGGCATCCTGTGTTCTTGACCACAACGGAGGCCAAAATTTCCGTTGCTAAGTGAGACATCGGTTGAGTGAGTTTGGCCCCATTTTACGACCTTTCTTGCCACAGTGGTTAAGTGAATCGCTGCAGTTGTTCAGCTAGGAACACGCTTGTTCAGGGACTCTGGATTCCCCATGGACTTTGCTTGTCAGAAGGTTACAAAAAGGGATCACGTGACACGGCCACCTTCATAAATTATGCGCCAGTGGCCAGACGTTTTGAGTTTTGATCATGGGCTGCAATGGTCATAAGTGTGAAAAATGGTCCTAAGTCACTTTTTTTCTATTCCCCTTGTCACTAAATGAACTGTCGCCGTCAGTTGACAACCTGTAATCCCCTTTCCTGGGTTTTTATTTTTTAATATTGGAAGATGCAACGAGCCAAGGAAGCTTCGTGGTAAAGAACAAAGAAAGGCATTTTTGAGAAACTGCAAGGCATGTTTTGGCAGAGCATTAACTACGAATAAGTGAATTCCTGTGGAGTCTTTAACAAGGAATGCTAAGAAAGCCATACCTGGGGCGGACAACTCCAAGCACATGTTCCCAATGTGATGGATTGCAACAGTGAGCTGGTTGGCAAAAGCTGATGGTGCCCAATTTGCATTCTAAATACTCAGGGTTTTTTTTAAAAAAAAAATTCCCCCAGTGCCTGGATAAGATCATCATTTTCTATTTTTCTAAAATAAATGACACATTAGGACAGGAGGAGCACAGAATATTAATCAGCTCTGATGTTCAGTAGGACTACAGATGCTTCTGATTCAACTCCAAAATGGGGGCTTTGGAGCCTTCCCAAGTGCAAAAACACAGCACCTGCTCTGCCACACTTGGAAAACAGGCGTATCCTTACCCAGGATTTACAAGCCAGCTCTAGAGAGCCACTGCACGAGCCTGGGAAAGGATCTGGCTGCTTTCAAGGGTTCGGGATAGTTTCATCCGCAGTGTCAGGCGCACTGATGCCCCTCTTTCCAATCAAATCCGAAGCCCTGCGTGACTGGTTCAGTTGGAAAGTTGCACTTTTGATGAGATGGAGAATGCTCATCGAGAAAGATCCAAAGCCAGGACCTGGGAAGCCAGCCATACAGATGCCGATGAATTGAAATTCCAAGAGGCATTGCCTGTGTTGGGAACACAATCTGCCTTCTGCAGGAGGCAGTGAAGGATGAAAAGTTTTGAAGGGAGGGAGGGGAGGGAGGAGAAAATTTTCCCTCCCTAGCAATACTCAGAGTAGAAAGGAAGGGAGGGAGGGAGGGAGGGACAAAGGAAGGAAAGAAGGAAGGAAGATGGATGGGCAGAAGGAAAGGAGGGAAGGAAAGAAGGAAGGCAGAAAGAAGATGGGCAGAAGGAAAGGGAGGGAGGGAGGGAGGAAGGGAGGGAGGGAGGAAGGGAGGAAGGAAAGAAGGAAGGATGGAAGGGAGGAAGGGAGGGAGGAAGGGAGGGAGGAAGGGAGGAAGAGAAGAAGGAAGGATGGAAGGGAGGAAGGGAGGAAGGAAGGGAGGAAGGAAGGAAGGAAGGAAGGAAGGAAGAGAAGAAGGAAGGAAGGAAGGAAGGAAGGGAGGGAGGGAGGGAGGGAGGGAGGAAGGAAGGAAGGAAAATGCCCCCTCCCTAGTGATACTCAGAGTATATTGGTAGATTTGCAAATAGTTGCTTTAGTTTGGTGAAATTTCTATAGAGAGGTCTCTAAATTTGGCAACTCCAAACTGGTAGCTGTGGACTTCAGCTCCCTCTCTCAGCCATTTGGCAGTTGAAGTCCACAGTCTTAAAGCTGCCAAGTTTGGAGAGCCTTAGTCTATAGGTGAGGTGCAATAAATGAAAATACAGGTAGTCCTCAACTTAAAACAGTTCATTTAGTGGCTGTTGGAAGTTACGATGGCATTGAAACAAAGTGACTTATGACCGTTTTTCACACTTACGACCCTTGCAGCATCCCCGTGATCATGTGATCAAAATTCACCGTTGCCCACTGACTCACGTTTATGACGTTTGCAGTGTCCCGGGGTCACGTGATCACTTTTTGTCACCTTCTGACAAGCAAACCTAAGCCGTGCCTCCTCCCCTTACTTTGTACGACAAAATAAAGAGGAATTCACCCAAATTCTACGCTTTAAACAAGACTCTAACAGCATCGCTGTACTATTTGAAATAAAACCACGTAGATAAAGGCAACCAAGCCATTTTGTGATGATCGGGAATAGCCTTGAGGATAATTTGGATCCCTAACACCAAAAACAGAGCCTTGGTGGAGCAGTGGGCTGATGCCTCCTTAAGTAACACCAGCTGCCTGCAATTAGTGCAGGTTCGAGTCCCACCAGGCTCAAGGTTGACTCAGCCTTCCATCCTTCCGAGGTAGGTAAAATGAGGACCCAGATTGTTGGGGGCAATTAAGCTGACTTTGTAATAATGCCGCTTGGGGTGTGTGTGAAAGCCCTAATAAGCAGGCATATACATAGAATGAAGGCTACTGCTAAGCTTGTAAGCCGCCCTGAGTCTTCGGAGAAGGGCGGGATATAAATGGAATTAAAATAAAAAAAAACAGTCATCAGCCGTGGCTTTCCCATGATTTGGACAAGTGGACAAGCATTGCAATTCAGCGGTTGCATTGCGTTTTAGCCCATGGTCTTCCTTCCTCGCTCGTAACAATCTGGCCAAAGTCTGAATCCTGTTCCAGTGAAAAAAATGCAAATGGGGAAGGAAACCCCCCCCCCATTATTTTATTGTCAAAATAGCACAAAAACGGTTTTGAAAAGGAAGCCAGCCTGCTGGACTCCTTTCAAAAAGCTCACGGCTCAAGGCGCTCTCTCTTTTTTGCTGCACGCGCGCTCCCTTTTCAATTATGCAACAGTTTTGAAAAATTGACTCACAACACCTCAAGGAATCTCCCTTTCTTGCTCAGGACATAAGAAATGCAGGAGACAGGGGGGGAAAAGGCCCAAGCATGACGCCACATTTTGTGGAGAACCTCGGAGCTAAGCTACACACAAGTTGGGCAGACCGGGATACAAAAACTGGGCTGCTGTTAATTTTCTACGAAGAGAGAAAGGCTGATGAATTACACACATCCAAGAGTTCCCCTTCCCTGCCACCATCTTGCTGGAATTATGATCAGAAGGCACACTTGGGTGCCATGGAGGAACCCTAGAACAAGGGGCTTTCATTTCCACCGACTTGCAGCCCTCCTAAATCTTGGCTTTTGTTCCTGAACTTCATCCAGATGTTTCAACCAAACTGTAATTTGTAAAATGCCAAAAGAGGTGTGTTTGTCTGTGTGTGTGTGTGTGTGTGTGTGAGGGAGGGCAGGATTAAATGCCTAGAGAATAACCATGTTAAGCCTAAAGTAAATATAGGTAGCCCTTGATTTACTATCACAACTGAGCCCACATTTACGTTGCTAAGCGAGACAGTTAGGTGAGCCTTGCCCCCATTTTCTGGCCACATTTGTTGAATCACTGCGGTTGTTAAATTAGTAGCACAGTTGTGAAGTGAAACTGGCTTCCCTCCACTGACTTTGCTTGTCAAAAGGTCGTAAAAGGGCATCAGATGATCCCGGGATCCTGAAACCGTCATAAATATGAGTCAGTTGCCAACTGTCTGAATTAGGATCACGTGACCGTGGGGGTACCGCGATGGTTGCAAGTATAAAAAAATGGTCATAGGTCCCTTTTTTAAGTGCCTTTGTAACTTCAAACAGCCACTAAATGAAGTGTTGTAAGTCAAGGACTACCTCTATGAACTCTTGTTGAATCCCTTCATGCTTCTTCCACCTGGCCCCACAAACCTTAGATGGAAGTCTGAGGTCTCCCATTCAACAGTCTGTGATCCTTGCTTTAAAGGAGATTTCCTCTACTTAGTTTATAAAGGTAAAGGTAAAGGTTCCCCCGCAGATACGTGCTAGTCGTTTCCGACTCTAGGGGCCGGTGCTCATCTCTGTTTCAAAGCCGAAGAGCCAGCGCTTGTCCGAGGACGTCTCCGTGGTCATGTGGCCGGCATGACTAGACGCCAAAGGCGCACGGAATGCTGTTACCTTCCCACCGGAGTGGTCCCTATTTTTCTACTTGCATTTTTACGTGCTTTCGAACTGCTAGGTTGGCAGAAGCTGGGACGAGTAACAGGCACTCACTCTGTTAAGCAGCACTCGGGATTCGACCCGCCAAACTGCCGACCTTCTGATCGACAAGCTCAGCGTCCTAACCCACTGAGTCCCTTTTACTTAGTTTATAATGTATAGGAATTCAGCAGAGTCTGCATTCAGAACCTGAATGAAAACCAACCGAACAGCCACTTAACCTGGTACACTGGCAAATATTTAGGGGGCAGAAATAAAAGTTTTATGTCTAACCACACTCAGCCCCCCATGAACCAGTGAGGGACAAAATAATTGAACTGTACATTTTATTTCAGTAGCAGTTTTCTGATGCCCAAGAGTGAATAAGGAAAACAGAGATGCAAACATTTTGTCATGATTCAGACATAAATAATATTTCTTAGTAAACATTCAGGTGCCCGGGGGAGGGGGGGGAAGAAAACATTCTGATTCCATCCTCTATGCAATGAAAAGACCATATTTTGATTTTCCCCAAAGTTAGTTCTGGAGGTATTATCAAGATTTTTGTCAAATGAGATCTACTGTCCAGTGGAATTCCGTATGTATTTACTCAGAAATAACACGTATCTCTTGATCTGTTCAAGTTCATTCCCAAGTCAACATACAGATGTGGCCTGAAATTGTACTTCCAGTATTATCTTTGTGTCTTGTTCTCTCATGCAGCAAATAATTGTCAGTTGTTTTCTGGCTGACCTAGTTTGCGATAATGATCACCCCATCCTATCCTACCTCACACCACCCACCAAATTAAAGTTTGAAACAAACTTCGTGAAGGCTTTTTTTTTACCTATGGAATCCAAAGGGATCGTGTAAGTATTAAAACTATGTGCTTGGGATGTACGTTGGAAATACCCACCACAGTATTTAGCTGAGAAAGTACACTTATAGAAATTCTGTATGAACCAGGGAGCAGAAGGTAGAAAAAGGTGCATTTCTGAACACTAACAGAACTACAGTCTTCCTTTATACTGACGACATGTTATAAAAGCTATATGGAGACTGAAATCGAAACATCACAAATTGTGCAATCACTGAATCTTTTGGACATCAGTATCCTAAAAGCCTGTTATTCGTCCCAGCTTCTGCCAACCTAGCAGTTCGAAAGCACGTAAAAATGCAGGTAGAAAAATAGGGACCACTACGGTGGGAAGGTAACAGCGTTCCATGCGCCTTTGGCATCCAGTCATGCCGGCCACATGACCACGGAGACGTCCTCAGACAAGCGCTGGCTCTTCGGCTTTGAAACGGAGATGAGCACCGGCCCCTAGAGTCGGAAAAGACTAGCATGCATGTGCGGGGGAACCTTTACCTTTACCTTTATCCTAAAAGCACAACACAGCAGATGGCAACACTTAATTAACCTGGCCAATCTCCCAAAAGCTAAGCAGGGTTGTATCTGATTAGTACCTGGGGGGGGGGGAAAGACCACCAGACAACCCAAAAGCTGGGAAGAAAAAAAAATCCCCAAAAACAAATTGCTTCCCTATTGCGCTCTTCAAATTAATGCAACCATTGCCATGAAGTCACCAGGACTTCATCTTGACTCCAAGGGGACTTTTCACCTTTCTCTTAATAGGAGATGACTGCACCGTCTTTTTCCTCTTGGGAATGCAAACAGAAAACCAGCCTCCAGCTTTGTATTTCATAAAATGACGCTTTTAAAAAAAATGGAAGGCCTTTTAGTATAATAGCATAGGAGATGAAAGTATATGCCACATGGACTAATCAGCATGGCACACCCCAAACTCATGCAGTGTGATTTCACACGGTCTATCGAGACGTATAATTTATCCTGGCGAGCACACTAAAGGAAAAAGTCAGGTGTGTGTGGGGGGGTGGGGGGGAATTCAGGGAGTTGCATGTTTAGAATGGACGCGTTTTAACTATCCAAGAGTCTTCCTTTCTCCCATCTCTTTGCTTGTATGTGGAGAGAGATGCCAACTACGTGATCAGCGACAAGCAACTCCTGTGCCTCTTGGTCAAAATTACACCTGTCGGGAGAGCAGCTAGAGAAGGGGAGGGGAGGGAAACCACAGTGACTCACGCTGTCTGTCTGGGACCAATGGGGGGATGTGGGGAGACTCCATCAACCCTACTGACAACTTGGCCTGAAGAGTTCCCTTAGTAAGCTTGCTCGGGGCTGCTCCCTCACGCTCTTCACATATATGGTCACGGCTGAACTGTCCATGGTGCTGATTGCTCGTCACCTCCTAGGAGGTTTGTCTCCAAGAACGAAGAAGCTACAGGGTGGCTGGGCAGAAAAAAGCCAGGCTGCCAGCAACGTGCCAGGGTTTTAGGTGCCCATCCTTCCATCACATAAAAAAAAAGAATCCTCCCAAACTAGATACAGCAGCTGCAGCCTTATAAGGGCTAGCTGCATTGTGTCACCTGTTTGTGATATAGCAAAAGGCTAGTCAGGACACTGCAAACCAAAAGACACCTCCGGAGAGGGAGAAGATCCCCTGCAAAGGGGCTTGCTTACACCAAGCAAGCAAAGGGGTTAAAGGGAAGAGGGAGTTGCATTCTGAAAGCGCCCCGGTATCTCCAACAGTCCCGTGCTCACGCTTCCATTAGTTCCCAGTCAAGAGGCACTTGGGGTCTTGAAGAGAGCCGTTCCGTTTAGCTGGGTCTCCCACCCAGCTCACTTGTGTGAGACAGCACATGAACCCTTCTCCCTACCTCTCCGCTGCTTCTCCCAAAAGCAGAGAAACTCTGCATGCAATCGACACACACCCAAAAGGAGCCAGAGATTGGGGGGGCGGGCAGGCAGGGGGGTGGTGTTGTAGAACAATGCCTCCTGGTTCAACTGCCCAGGTTAGCCCGGGAGAGGGAAACGGCAAGCAGGGTTGCACGAGAGAAAAGAGCCTTCTTACCTTTCATCCAGTCCACTACTTGCTTCGGCGTCCACTTGCTAATAGGTTCCATAACAAGGGCCATCATCAGACGGTGTCATTCACACCAGGAGGAGGGGGAAACTGACGGTGGTGGTGGTGGTGGTGGAGGGGGGGGGAAGAAGAGAAGTGGGGAGCAAGAAAGAAAAAAAAAGAGGGAGAGAAATGGTGGGTGGGTGGGTGACTGAATGAGTGGGTGGGTGGGAGGTAAAGGAAATGCCCAAATGTCTCAGAGCATGGCTGGAGAAGACAGGGTGAGGATTTGACAATGCAGTCGGAGGATGAGTTGATGCTTTGTCCCTCCAGCTTCTTCCTGCACTGATTCAGTCATGTATAAAATTATTCTGCCTGATCAGTTCTAGCACCTCCCCTGCCGCACAGAGCCAGCAACCCTCTGGAGCTCAGTGAATCAGGAAATGGTGCAGTATGTCTCTACTTACTTACGTCCCCCCCTCCACCAAAAAAAAGGCAGTCCCTCTACACCCAATGATCTACTTATTAAGGCTGGCACAAATATGAAATTACAGAGCACCCACCTGCCAATGAGACTCTCTTGCCCCTTCTATGTCAAGCCTGAAGATCTGGGTTCTTTTCTTTATAAAAAAAAAACAAACCAGCAAACCCAAATATTATTGTTGTTATTATTATTTTGCTTAGATCGTGGATTGAGACGGAAGGTAGGAGGAGGTGGAAGACGGGAGTGTGTGTGTGGGGGGAGAGAATATAAATAGAATGAAATTGCTAACTGGAACTTGATAGCAGATTGTCTCTCAGTTCAGCAGCAAACAAAAAGAAAAGAAATGCAGAATGTCACGGATGGATTCAAAGAAAGCGTGCTAGCGTTTGCAGCTGGAGAGAGAGAGAGAGGGAGGGATGGAGAGAGAGAGAGAGAGAAAGAGAGAGAGAGAGAGGGAGGGAGAGAGAGAGAGAGAGGGAAGGAGGGAGAGAGAGAGAAAGAGAGAGAGAGAGAAAGAGAGAGAGAGAGGGAGGGAGGGAGAGATGCAGAGCTTTTCCATATTCCCAACCATGCAGCATCTCCCTGGAATCTCTAAGTGTGGAAGTCAGAGTGTCACATGCAGAAGGTGAAGACTCTGTCCTTCCCCAGGAACGGACCCCATTGTCCTCCTTTGTAGGGCTCCTCAGATGGAAGACGACATCAGCTCACACTCCCTGCACCTCGCTTTCCCTATCATTGGCTATGAACTGCCATGGAATCAAGCCAGAGGTACCCTGCGATTCCAGCACCAAGCAGCTTGTTTCATTCCTTTTGAAACTCATTGGGTTCATACTGTCAAATGGGTTTGAAGCAAAACTTTGGCAAGGGAGAGAGAGAGAGACAGACAGAGAGAGAGACACAGAGAGAGAGAGAGACAGAGAGACAGAAACAGAGAGAGAGGGAGGGAGAGGGAGGGAGAGTGAGAGGGAGGGAGGGAGGGAGAGGGAGAGGGAGAGGGAGAGGGAGAGGGAGAGGGAGAGGGAGAGGGAGAGGGAGGGAGGGAGACAGGGAGGGAGGGAGAGGGAGAGGGAGAGGGAGAGGGAGAGGGAGACAGGGAGACAGGGAGGGAGGGAGAGGGAGAGGGAGAGGGAGAGGGAGAGGGAGAGGGAGAGGGAGAGGGAGAGGGAGAGGGAGAGGGAGAGGGAGAGGGAGAGGGAGAGGGAGAGAGGGAGACAGGGAGGGAGGGAGAGGGAGAGGGAGAGGGAGAGGGAGAGGGAGAGGGAGAGGGAGAGGGAGAGGGAGAGGGAGAGGGAGAGGGAGAGGGAGAGGGAGAGGGAGAGGGAGAGGGAGAGGGAGGGAGGGAGACAGGGAGGGAGGGAGAGGGAGAGGGAGAGGGAGAGGGAGAGGGAGACAGGGAGACAGGGAGGGAGGGAGAGGGAGAGGGAGAGGGAGAGGGAGAGGGAGGGAGGGAGACAGGGAGGGAGGGAGAGGGAGAGGGAGGGAGGGAGGGAGAGGGAAGGGGGAGGGAGGGAGAGAGAGAGGGAGTGAGAGGGAGAGGGAGGGAGGGAGAGAGGGAGGGGGAGAGAGAGAGGGAGAGGGAGGGAGAGGGAGAGGGAGGGAGGGAGGGAGAGAGAGAGAGAGAGGGAGAGGGAGGGAGGGAGAGAGAATGCTAAGTGGAGAAGAAGAGCACTTGGAGGAGCGGGGCCATTGCTTCAGTAGACGTGTTCCTGCTGCCCTATGGGAAATCTCAGCATTTCACTGAACAGATGCTAATACTTTCGACTGGGGGGGGGAAACTAAGGGCAATTGCCCCAGAGCTCATACAGGGAGTCCCGGACTTACAAGGATTCATCTAGTGACCATTTGAAGTTACAACAACACTGGAAAAAGTGACATGACCGTTTTTCACACTTATGACCATCGTAGCATCCTCAGGGTTACGTGATCAAAATTCAGACGCTTGGCAACTGACTCACTTTTATGACCGTGGCAGTGTCCCAGGCGCCATGGGATCCCCTTCTGTGACCTTCTGACAAGTCAACGGGGCAGCCAGATTTACTTAACAAACATAATGCTAACAACTGCCATGATTCGCTTAACAACGGTGGCGAGAAAGGTCGCAAAGTGGGGCAAAACTAACTTAATATAAATTTTGGGTTCCACTGTGGTCATAAGTCGAGGACTACCTGTATACGCAAGGGCTCCCATCCAAAATATTCCAGAACATCTGAAAGGGCCAGAGCCAAAGGTTATTTCCTTCCTCGATTGAGAACTAATGAGTCTATTTATCGTCACAAGAATTCTTTCAGCATTCCATTTTTCTCCACACGTCCCCCATTTAGTGGCCTCTTGATGGACCAACATAAAGAATGTTTGCATAATGCAAGAAGATAGAAGAGTTAAATGAAGGAACATTTCTCAGAGGTTAGTTATGTAAAAAAACAAAAACAAAAAAACAGTCCACTCCAAAGCAAAAAAGTGCAAACCATAAAAAAAAACCCCACAGCATGAAATCATATAAAAGGTGGTGGAAAAAAAGATCAGACTTAAACTGCAGTGAATGTAAGAGGAGGCGGCAATCTTATGTTGACACAGCAATCAACTGTTTAAAGGTGTTTCGTCCTAGCATGCAATAAAGATACTTATCTAGCCTTGTGGTATTGAGTGTCTAGGAAGGCCAATTTCTCCTATTCGCAAAGCAATTCCCTCTCTTCCAGATAAGGTGTCTACTGCCTATACTATCCCTCAGCCGTCTTGATTGTTGGCCAAATTGGCCGAGGCTGATGAAGTTAAAAATCCAAGACGTCTAAAGGTGCCAAATTGGTGGAAGCTGAAACTTAACCACCAATGGAAGTGAATTCTGTAGGTTTAGCCCAAGCAGATATTTAGGAAGGTTTTTGGCCAGAAGCTGGAAAAAAAACTTGAACGAAGTTAACTCTGATAGTTTTCACACATTTTAGAGAGGCAAAAGAATTGCTGAATAAGAGTGACAGTAACCCCGCTGAATTCCAGGGCTTGGATGCAAGCATGCCAGATCATGCTAAAAAGGGAAAGAACAGGGTTGCAATGGATGGTAGTTTAGCAGGAACTTTCAAAACCATTGCCATCCCCTTAATCAGGAACCACTGATCCATATAAATAGATCCAGAGCAAAGTCGGTATTGGATCTAACAATCTGCTTTATGGGTTGTTGCTATGGACTTAAAATGAGAGTACTATATTTGCCATCTTAAGCGCTTGAAGGAAAGTCGGGCCATAAATAAATGAGTAAGTCAAGAGTAGGTTCATGCAGAATGATCACACTCCATAGTTCTTCCTCCTAAATATAGTTCACATTAACAGGATCGATACAGTGGCATAAAGTGGGTTATATCTTAGTGACTGAGTTTTATCTGCATGTAGACAATTCCAAGATTCAACCCCCACCATCTCCCAGTGGAAACCTCCTGAGCTACTGATAAACCACTGCTAGTCAGGATAGAGACACAGTAAGTTAGAAGGAGGTTTGTTTCGCTTAGACTATGCAAATGCAGATCTTGATTGCACAGCTTTCATTTATGACTTAGCATGATGTGGGAACCCAGACATACTGAAGAAACGTTTTATGTTTTCATCCCGGCTCCATTAGTGGATGCAATGTGCATTAATGAAAAACATGAAAGAGATGAGTTAATATGGGACGCATTATTCTAATGGTGCAGTGCTCTTGATACAAAGCAGAAATGCCTTCCCGTAAAAGGATTGTGCTGACCACAAAAGTCTCTCTATTTGTCATCCTGTTTGGGTTATACTACAAAGGGGTTCTTTAGTAGCCTAAAGGAACGCGGTGGCTCAGTGGGTTAGGATGCTGAGCTTGTCAATCAGATGGTCGGCAGTTTGGCAGGTCGAATCCCAAGTGTCGCGTAACAGAGTGAGCGCCTGTTACTCGTCCCAGCTTCTGCCAACCTAGCAGTTTGAAAGCATGTAAAAATGCAAGTAGAAAAATAGGGACCACTACGGTGGGAAAGTAACAGCGTTCCATGCGCCTTTGGCGTCTAGTCATGCCAGCCACATGACCACGGAGACGTCCTCGGACAAGCGCTGGCTCTTCGGCTTTGAAACGGAGATGAGCACTGGCCCCTAGAGTTGGAAACGACTAGCACGCATGTGAGGGGGAACCTTTACCTTAGTAGCCTAAACAAAAGCAGCGATGTGTTTAGAGTATATTAACATTTGACTCTGGAGCAAACATGTCAAACTAGTGACGTCACGTGATGTTGTGCAACATATCGGGACTGTTTTGCCATTGCCGGCAATGGGGTGGGCACAGCTTCCGTGTGATGCATCCGGCCCATAGGCTGGCAGTTTGACACCCCTGCTCTAGAGAAAACATAAAACAATCTTTCCTAGGAACTATTGTTTGGTTTCATGTCTTAGGATGTCCAATCCCTAGTTGGACTCAAGGGACTTAATTTTGTTGGCAAATGTTCCCTTTTATAAAAGGAAAACGTTGCCAAGATATTATTGCTATCTTGCCCTGAGATAGACAGACAGACAGACAGAATGTTTCCAAAGCAAAAAGTAAAAAAAAAAACAATCTGTTTACCACAACTTAAATGAGTTAGTTTATGAGTCAGAGGAGAAAAGACCTAACTGGAGAATTTGGAAAATGTCCTGGGGTGAGCTTCCCTCCATATTTAATTTATCCAATTTGAGTAGTCGCCCTTCTCAAACAAGGGACGAACCATCGTAAAAGGGTCACTTCTATTTTTTGCATTTACAGCTCCAGTAGACCTCTCTCTACCAAGACTTAACTCAAGATTTAAATCATAATATTTTTTTCAAGCCTTCGCAGGCCTCCTGTGATGTATCACATTCTCCCCCCCCCCCCACTCCCTCAGGGGCCACAGACCACAGATTGAGAACCATTGCAATAAGATATTTATACTGGTTAAACCATTTGTGATGAGGAGAGCAGAGCCTGATGGGTTTTACGTGTCCTGCTTAATTTGGATGCAGATATAAATCTATCTACAGACACCCCCACACTTGAGAAATTGCCTTGTCAAGCCTTGGAGAAAATAAATATTTACGCTAAATGAAACAAAAATAAGAAAACAAACACTATTAAAGGGTCAACCCAAGCTACCAAACAGAGGCTGCAGAGTTTTGAAAATGGTGTGTGGGAGGGAAGGCCTTGAAAGGACGCAGAAGGTGATTCCAAAAATATTCAACACAACACTCAACTTGAATCTCACCAAATACACATCTACAACCCATGGCTTCAAATCCAGTTTCGATTCCAACGTCGTTTAATCAAGTATCCAACTCAAATTAGATTTCATCTAAGGAGAGCCTAATAACGTGAAGATGTCTGGTGTCTCAAAAGCAGAGTATGTGAACAAATCCAAGGACAAACCACAGTATCCATTCTCTCTAATAGTTTATGGGAAATATCATAGGCCTGCAGATGTCCTTTATCTAGGTTATATTTTGGCCAGTGTCAAATTGAAATAAGACCACCTTCCTGCTTTTCCAGTCTTCTCAGTGCAAAGATTTACCGATCTTCTCCCAAGTCTCCTTCAGACCAAATAGTAGGCTTACATTTGATTTCCAGCTCCTTCTACTCTGGAGACTTGCTGCCTAACTACAGCAAAATATAAATCAAGCACATTCTGGAGGAACTTTAAGTACGAAGGTTGATACACGCACGCACGCACGCACACACACACATACACACACACAAGAGAGAGACAGAGATGTACACAAGTGCTGTAGTCTCTCTCTAAATACAAGACACAGAGAGTCTATGAAAACTCAGGTCTCATAGACAATTTATTATATACATGACATTAAATGTTAAAATTGGTTAAAATTTTCTTTCTAAAAACCCGCAGCAAATGTTTAAACAAATTCCAAGAAAGACATTACCTTCTTCCATAAAACTTCAAACCATTCAAAGCATGGTGACATGATAGCAGCGTTCCTATATCTAAGGGGCTGCCCCAAAGAAGGGGGTGGTGGGGTCAACCTATTTTCCAAAGCACAAGAAGGCAGGACGAAAAGCAATGGGTGGAAACTAATCAAGGAGAGAAGCAACCTAGAACTAAGGAGAAATCTCTTGGCAGCAAGAACAATTAATCAGTGGAACAACTTGCCTCCAGAAGTTGTAGGTGCTCCAACACAGGAAGTTTTTAAGAAGAGATTGGATAAGCATTTGTCTGGAATGGTATAGGGTCTCCTGCTTAAGTAGAGATTTGGACTAGAAGACCTCCAAAGTCCCTTCCAACTCCGTTATATATCCAGTGGTGGGATTCAGCCGGTTCACACCAGTTTGGTAGAACCGGTAACTAATTTTTTTGTTGCCTTGGCCCAGAATGGACTTCCGGAAGAGGCATCCACACAGAGAACCGGTTGTTCACCTATTTAAATCCCACCGTTACACAGACACACACACACAGACACACACACACACACACACACATATATATATATACGCATACACATACACACATACACACACACACACATATGTTCTAACATTCTAACATAAAAGAGAGTATGTGTATGCATGTATAAGCTGTAGATACAATAGGGTGAGTTTCATTCATTTGGAATCTTTCGGCTTTTCAGAGATTCCCTCTCTATTCTTTTAAAATTTTACAATGTCCCCAACTCTTCCAGAACCATCTTCTGCTTCCTCTCCAAAGCCATTTGTGAATGCCAGACACTTCACCCTTTGTGCATTTCCGTCACCATCTCCAGTGTGTTTCATACTGTCAGTTGATCCACATCAAAGCGTAACATGTCAAGGTCTGTTAAATGCCACTTCTATATATGTGGCTCCTAACCTCTTTCCTTTGCTTTTCTCTCTTACAGGCTGACAAATCAGGTGCAAAGACAAGTCTGCAGTGTTTGGGTTTCAACGATTAAAAAAAAAACTTTGGAAGACAAACATAGCCTCCGTCGACAGATCGTGTAAAGAAGCCACATCTTTCCCAGACAAATTGCAACAGGCAATTACTTCGTGCGCTCTTTCTATGCTCCAAAGCACCTTTTTCACATGTAACATGACGAATCCAAACGATTGCACCAGCACTCACATAGAGCAATTAGGATTAGAGGCCTCCGATAGTGCCAGCTGCCACGAAGTTTCTACTTGTGTCTTTAAACCGTCAAAATTGCCGGTCCTTCCGATGGAAGGAAATTTTGCAGCTTTATACCGTGGGCAAAAAGTGGGGAGGAAAGACATTTAATTTCATGGGGTCACCTAAGGTTGCGATCAAAGGAAGAAAGCTTTCTCGTTATCTTCAGTTGCCACACCACACTTATTTTTTACATATTTCAGTTTTTGCCCTTTTCTGGGTTTCTGCTTGAGCTAAACAAACAAACAACAAAAAAGTAACAAAAGTGTTTGCAGGCCTTCCTTGTGGAAAAAAGAGACTCTTCTAGTCTTCTAATCATTACTTTCCTCTTTTTCAGTGTATCGAATGCTGTTTGATGTTGTGCTGTGGCCTGAAGTTTTCCAAAAGAAAGGAGCCAATTTCTCAAGAGTTGGTTTTAAATATTTGGCTTCAGTTTTGGGGGCGAGGCGAAGCAAGCTCTAGAAATTCAAAGGGATCTGGCGTCAACCGATAGGGAAGGAGAGCAGACTGCGAAATTGGGGGGTGGGGGGAAATAACACATTCAGAAAAGAAACTTTACACATAAGAAGATTTTTGTAATAACAACTTTCTTCTTTATCTCACATCTTGTATTATACTGGTCGGTTAAGAAAGCTTCAAGGAACCCAGCATGGATTTTATAAAGAGAGTTGAACTTAGTTCTGGGACTTAAACAATCCAGCACTCAGCACAGGCGGTCCTGGACATATGATGATGATGATAACTTTATGGTCACTTGGAATGTACACCAATCGGCATACATCAAAATGAAATTTCGTTGCATACAGTTCTCAAAGGGTCACCACCTCCGATATATACTCCTTGTTCGTGGCCCGCTCAAATTTCACATTGTCCATTTTAGTCTCTAGGGAGTGAACGATGGCAAACAGGACAGATGGAAATGGGGCTCCATGTGGATTAGCCCTCAAGTTAGCTTGTATTCTGACAACCTCGCCTTCTTTCCTTTTTCTGATCCTGACTCTTCCACCTTTTCCTTAAAGAGGCCTTGCTTCTTTTCGCCCCTGGAGCATGCTGCTGCCGCCGCCACCAACTCCTCCAAAAGCCTCTCTCTCTTCCTCTGGGCCTGCCGACAGCCTCATCCAGTTCCTTCGCTCCATAAGCTCCAGGTCCTCTCCTCCTCTGCCTCCTCTGGAAACAGCCCTGATTTGCAGTAGAATCCATCACTGGGCCAGCAGTCAGATCTTGCTGCTGGTAGAACAAATTCAAACAGCGCCAACGACTTTTAACTTTTAACTACAATGAAGCCCAAAATTTCCATTGCTAAGCAAGACGGTTGCTGAGTGAGGTCTGCCCCATTTTACAACCTTCCTTGCCACAGTTGTTAAGTGAATCACTTAAGTCACCTGGTTGCTCATCGAATCTGGCTTTCCCCCCCCCCCCCTTGACGTTGCCTGTCAGAAGGTCGCAAAGGCTGGGTCACTTCACTTCTTAGATGAGAAGTGAAATGTCTTTAAAGAAAAACAAAGTCCAGTTGCCTTTTTTTTTAAAAAAAAAAACATCTTTGGGACAACCATGACCTGGATGACTGAGAATCTCCACGGACACCCCATTGGGGAGCTCTAAAAATGCTTGTGAGACCCTAGCTTTGACACAGACCCTCCAGTGTGCCAGTAAGTTGCCTATGAGGACCAGATCTTAGGAAGTACATCTAGCAGTGTATACGTTGCCTTGGACAAATAGCTTGAACAAATAGCTCCACTATCTTTAGTCTGATGGAGTCATAACAGATAGGCAGAAAGCTTTTATTTATTTATTTATTTATTTATTTATTTATTTATTTATTTATTTATTTATTTATTTATTTATTTATTTATTCGTTTTATATACCGCCCTTCTCCCGGAGGACTCAGGGCGGTGTACAGAGCAAAGTATACAATAAACCAACAATAAAACAAATAAAACCCCAGATCTACAAATAAAACCCCAAATCTATCAGGCCAGGCCGGCTTGCTGGAATAGATAGGTTTTTAAATCTCGCCGAAAGGTGCGAAGGTCGGGGGCCATCCGGATTTCGGCTGGTAAGCGGTTCCAGAGGATTGGCGCACCCACCGAGAATGCTCTCCCCCTGGGGGTCACCAGCTGGCATTCTCTGACCGGTGGCACCCTGAGGAGGCCCTCTCTGTGGGAGCGCACAGGACGGAGGGGTGTTGACGCTGGCAGTAGGTGCTCCCGTAGGTATTCCGGACCCATGCCATGTAGGGCTTTGTATGTCATCACTAGCACCTTGAATTTCACCCGGAAGGCAACTGGAAGCCAGTGCAGCTCACGAAGCAGAGGTGTAATATGGGAGTATCGGGGAGCCCCCAAAAGCATCCGTGCAGCTGCACTCTGTACCAGCTGAAGCTTCCAAGTGATTCTCAAGGGCAGCCCCATGTAAAGAGCGTTGCAGTAGTCAAGACAAGAGGTCACAAGTGCATGGGTGACTGTACGTAAGGCATCCAGGTCCAGATAGGGTCGTAGCTGGCGCACCAGACGAACCTGAGTGAAAGCCCCCCTAGCCACTGCCGCCACCAGTATTCCCATATTCAGGGTCTGGATGTTCCTTGTGCATGCTAATTTTCATATGTGACAATTATCCTGACAGACTTCCAGCTGTTATGACTGTCAGAACAAGAATGTGCTCAAGTCGTTGTAGACCCTGAAGCTTGGGGAGAGCTCTTTAGCAACTGGTGGGGATCTGTCTAATCAATACATTTCTTCCAAAAATTGCCTTTTGCAATCACCAGATGGTGAGAATCCTGTAGAGCCAATTTCCTTGAAAAGCCGCGTGGCTCTTTCGCTGTCATGTTTCACTGAACAAGAGTTCTAATGCCTGGCTTACAGCACAACAGCCCTCTTGTTTGCACTGAGTCCCTTGAAATAATTTAGTCGTATTTATACTCTTGCCACTTCGTTGAGTGGCAAGCTAGTCCCAAAGTCCCGCAGCAAATTTTCCAAATGGGATTGATCCATGAGAGGTCCTCGGGGTTTTATATCTATAAAAGCAGTGTTAGAATTTATAGCAGTCCCAAGTACAATAACCTGTGTGGTCCTTAGCCTTGCTACCCAGCAGCGGTGGGATTCAGCCGCTTCGCACCACTTTGGCAGAACCGGGAGCTCATTTTTTGTTGCCCAGGCCCAGAACGGACTTCCGGAAATGGCATCCACGCAGAGAACCGGTTGTTCACATATTTGAATCCCACCACTGCTACCCAGCAATCTTTTTTGCCTGTTCAGTTTGCCACAGCATATTTTTCCTTCGCTTTCTTGGCCTTTTCACCCCTTTTCTTTTTGTAAAAGCCTCTTCAAGAAGATAGGGGCATGATGGCTCAGCGGTTAAATACGCTGAGCTTGTCGACTGGAGAGTTGCCCGCCTGGGGTTCGAGACCCGAACTCCATGTAACTGGGCGAGCACCTGTTACTTGCCCCTGCTCCTGCCCACCTAGCAGTTCGAAAGCTTGCAAATGCGAGTAGATCAATGGGTACCACTTTGGTGGAAAAGTGACAGCATTTCGTGCACTTTGGCATATAATCATGCTGGCCACTCAACCAAAGAAATGTTTTTGGAAAACGCTAGGTCCCTTGGCCAAGAAATTGAGATGAGCACCACCCAAGAGTGGGACACAACCAGACAAGGGAAACCTTTCCCTTTAGCATTTACCTTCAAGAAAGAAAAGAAGCAGTAACTTTACGCGGTAAGTTTGCACACCATCCTAAGCCCTAATAGAGTTCATTTGGCTTGGTGAGTTTGCCCAGCAATCCTTGGTGGCTGTAAAACCATAGTTAATGGCCTAACGTAATATATGAACCCAGCCAATTGCGACTTCTTCAAACCCTAGTTAAGACAAAGCAAGACTCAGCTTTATTTTTTGACTACTGAGCAGCTTTCGCTCACACACCACTGAAAATCTGGAGCTGGTCTCACTCCAAATACCCAGTTTCATTAGAAGGCAGATTAATTGGGTTTTCTGCATGCAACACAATGTAAATTCCTTGCTCCTCTGTCAGCTTTTAGATAGGTTTCGCCAAAGATGCTTAACCCAGTAGGGCTTTTGTTTTTTTTAGTAGATCAGAAAGACCCATCTCCCTGAACCAACATAGCTGCATAAAGAGCCGTACGGTCAGCATAAGGCTTGGGCTGCTTTGCTTGGGTTTGGTTTTGTTTTAATGGCATTCTATCTTCCCTTCTAATTTTCCCCTAAATTGCAATGGCTAGAATGAATCGAACTATCATTTCAGAGTTTGTGATTTTCTTTTTTTTTTAAAAGTGCCCAAAGTTATAAAATGGGAAGGCAGAAATCTGCGGTTTTTCATTTCAGTCCATGTATTTCTGGTCTTGGCTTTAAACCCTCTGTAAAATGAACACATCTCTACCTCTGTTTTTGCTTGCCACTTAAAATAAACGAGGCCGTCGGGTCACCAAAATATAATCAGAGAGGTTATAGCTGGATAGAGGGGCGTTTGATGATGAGTGGGTACTTAATTTTCTCCAAGGAAAGTAAATAACTCTCATCCCTCAGTTTCAAATATCTAAAGTGCCAGATTTTGAGCCTTACACCAGCCTATGTAATCCCAAACCCAAGAAAACGGGTATAAATCTGATGATTTCTGAAATATGCTAATGACATGCAAATTGCTGTATAAGCCAACTTCTGCTGCATTCTTTGATGTATCTCCCTAGTGGAGTACACAAATCTCATTAGCATTATAATATACATAATAGACATAAGATATAAATAGACCTCAAATTAAGAAAAACAAGCTGCCAAAACACCTTTAAGAGACAGGTGCCCCCGAAAAGCAACAGAACCAATTCTCTCCTCTTCCCAATCATGGTACTGGAACGAAGTCTATGCAAGATGGTTCTATATTTCTCTAAGCTTGAATAGAAATGTATTGGTTTGATGTCAGGTTCAACACCATAGCTTCCCTTAAGAACCCTTAAGACAGGGGGCCCCAAACTATGGTGCAGAGATGGAGGTCAAGGATATGAAGGGACCGTGCGCAGAAAACTGCCTGCCTCAGTATCCTGTTATTCACATGTCTATGAGCTCATTCCAATTAGCTTTGCCAAGGACTGCAAGAAACCAGATAGATAAGGAAGACTCTGCCCTGGCTTGGGATGTTCGGATGTTCTTTAAGATTGACTACGGAATACACCAATAAACAATGCTTTTGCTGTGCGTAATTTCTTGCTTGTTAAAACTGTATAAATACAATAAACTCTGCGTAGGCAGACAGACATTTTTGGGACACCCTGTGTTGACTGGTCTCTGAATCCCACACTATGGTCCATGGCCCACTGCTGGGATGTGGTCTACTGGCCACCGGGCCGCAGGGCCGGCTGGCCAGTGCATGCATGTGTCTGCATGCACTCACCTCCACTTGTGCTAGAGCCCACAGACCTGTTTGTGCATTTGCACGGGGCTAGCAGCGGCGGTGGCTAGTGTCTGCGCATCTGCACAAATGGGGCTGCTAGCGCACATGGGTTGCACAGCCCGTTCGCACATGCACATGGGGCTAGCAGCGGCAGTGGCTAGTGCCTGCACACCTGCACAAATGGTGTTGCTAGTGCCGTGTGGGTGTGTGCGGCCCTGTTCGTGTATGGCCTTGTTCATGCGCACGTGCACACATTTCACAGCTGCTCCTTTTCCCTCCGGGCTGCCAGCATGAAAAGGTTGGTGATCTCTGCCTTAAGATACCTATTAGAGTTTAGAAAAGGAAGTAACAGATAGCCAACATTGCTTATAAGACTGCGTGTTTTACAACTTTAAGATGTCTCGACTTCAACACCCAGAATTCTGGAGCTTGAGGTCCACACCTCTGAAAGCACAGTGGTTGGAGGATTTTGGGAGCTCAAATATACGCAACTTAAAGTTGCCCAAGTTGAGAAACCTGAAGGAAAACAATTTTTCTTAAGTAGCTTAAAAGTGCAACACACAGGCATTTGTCTCTTGCGATATAGGTCACTGCATAGCTACTGAAATGAGTGACTGGCACGTCCTCAAGCATTGGGGTAGAATGAGGTTGAAGCTAACCAAGATGGTACATGGATGCACAAGAGAGTGTTATCCTAGGGAGTCACGAGTTTCTATTTTGATTGTTTCACAAGGGGTGCTGTTTTTATTCGTTTTGGAGCCAACCAGGTTACACTATGGATAGCTATGTAAGTCTTTTATAATAAACAAACTCTGCTACCCCAACTACGATTGCAAATTTAGTTGTCATTGGAACAGTAATTTCCTGACAGGGTTTTGACACTTCCTAAAAGGAGGTTAAGATGGGTTAAGATGCTGAGCTTGTCGATCAGAAGGTCGGCAGTTTGGCGGGTCGAATCCCGAGTGCTGCGTAACAGAGTGAGCGCCTGTTACTCGTCCCAGCTTCTGCCAACCTAGCAGTTCGAAAGCACGTAAAAATGCAAGTAGAAAAATAGGGACCACTCCGGTGGGAAGGTAACAGCGTTCCGTGCACCTTTGGCGTCCAGTCATGCCGGCCACATGACCACGGAGACATCCTCGGACAAGCGCTGGCTCTTTTGCTTTGAAACGGAGATGAGCACCGGCCCCTAGAGTCGGAAACAACTAGCACGCATGTGTGGGGGAACCTTTACCTTTACCTTTAAAAGTAGGTTGGGAAAGAATCAGATATTCACTTTGACTCTGTACACTAGGTACATTGTGTTGAACTAAGTCAATATCCCAAGGTGCTTTTTCACGAGGAAACTGGACTTTCTTGCTTTTCTTTGGAGACGTTTCGCTTCTCATCCAAGAAGCTTCTTCAGCTCTGACAGCCAACACTTCCCAATTTCTAGATCCAGATAGCCATCAATTCAACCAGGATACAATTCTGGATTAAGCAACAGCTGAAAGAGCATGCACATGTACAGACAAAGCTCTTGGTTTTGGACGTTACGTCACAAGCAAACTGGGAACTTTGGGGTCCATGGGCTGTGGTCAAAAAAGTCAAGATGGTGCCATGGTGTGATCAAAGCACCATCTGCTTATGTATGTTGCACATAAAATTGGTGGCGCCTCAATCGCACCGTCATGGCTGCCATCTTGCCTTCTTTTGATCACCCTCTGTCAATATCTTTGTGGGAAGTCCTCCAGATCCAGGATCAGGTTCCTGAGTGAGCACAGGTAGTCCTCGACTTACAACCACAATTGAGCCCAAAATTTCCGTTGCTAAGTGAGACATTTGTTAAGTGAGTTTTGCCCCCTTTTACAACCTTTCTTGCCACAGTTGTCGAGTGACTCATTGCACTTGTTGAGTTGTCAAGTGAATCTGGCTTTCCCCATTGACTTTGCTTGTCAGAAGGTCGCAAAAGGGGATCCTGTGATCCCGGGGACACCACAACCATCATAAATACGAGTTGGTTGCCAAGTGTCTGAATTTTGATCATGTGACCACGGGGATGCTGCACCGGTTGTAAGTGTGAAAAACGGTCATATGTCCCTTTTCCCAATGCCGTTGTAACTTGGAAGAGTCACTAAATGAACTGTTGTAAATCAAGGACTGCCTGTAATCACTTCCTCCAGCATAAACGATTACAAAAAAAAAAGAACCTTTAGCTTCTGGTATCCATGATGTCGCTGGAATCTTTTGTGCCTTAATAAAAATGGAGGAATTGAACAGCAGAAGGAGGCTGCATTGTTCAGCCATTAAGGAATCTAACCGTCAAAGATAAGGTGTATCTTGCGATGGAACATGCTGCACATGGGAAGTTGAGCCTTGCAAAGGACAGGGAAGGGGGAACTCAAGATGAACACAAAATGACTTCACTCCCAGCTGACTCCAGAATTCTGGGAGTTGAAGTCCATGAGTCATAAAAGAGCCGAGGTTGCCTACCCGTGTCCTATACTATTCCAGACAAATGGCTGTCCAAGCTCTTCTTGAAAACCTCCAATGATGGAACACCTACAACTTTTGGAGGCAAGCCATTCCTCTGATTGTTATAGTAGGGAATTAGTTCTAGGCTGGATCTTTCTTTGATAAGCTTCCACCCATTACTTCTTGTCCTAACCTCAGATGCTCTGGAGAATACGTTGACCCCCTCCCTTCCCTGCGGCAGTCCCTCAAATATTGGAAGACTGGCATCATGCCATCTCTAGTCCTTCTCTTCATTAGATTAGACATACCCACTTCCAGCAACCATTTTTCATATGTTTTAGCTTCCACCACCCCCACACACCCCTAATCAGCTTTGTTGCTCTTCTCTGCAACTTCCTAGAGTCTCAACATCTTTTTTGTATTGTGGTGACCAAAACTGGACATCGTATTCCAAGTGCGGAATACTTGACAACTTTATGGGAGACAAATAAATCTTACATGACTGAAACCTCTTGTTCCAAATTCCAATTTCAGATAAAAATTTACAGAATTAAAATAGATTGAGATGGAGTGAGGAAAAAACAAGAGATTCAAAAACACACAAGATCCAAGATCCTTCTATTACAGAGCAAACTGTCCATTATAGATAACGGAATAGATAACATTTCCAAATAGCAGCGTATCAATCATGGAAGGATCAGATCTAGCTAATGGACTTTACAGGTATCTATGTTATAAAGAAGCAGAACAAAATAATCTGAAGGGACATATAAATTTCAAAACATGATCAAAATGACCTGAAGAGAAATCAAAGTATTGCACTGTCTGAAGTACCTGTCACTCCAATTGACTTTGAATATAGTAGGCATCTAACTGTTCCTAACCTTCTCCTTGTTTTTCTGTCTATTCAAAGGTTCTTGGAACATGGCTAGCTTTAACTGCTTGGGTGAGAAGCAAATGTGGACCAAAACAGGTTTTTCAAGCTTAAAAGGATGTCTATGCTGTTTCAATCATTATTGCTTCTTAGCTTGTCTACAAACTTGGGGGAAAGGGGGGGAAGCTGGGAGAATGGAGTGCAGACTTCAGATATTCAGATGCCAGATCATGAGAACCAAGGACTCTTAACAATTGTTTACTGAAAACTAAAGACATTCCCTCACAATAATTGTCTGACTTGTAATTGGATAACGTGACCCACACTAACAGGGGGAGGGAGACTTCTATACTTTTAATATAGTGATTTAGGTGGGAATTAACCAAAGCTGGTTTTCCTTTCACCCGTGCCGAAATGATGTACTCAATAAAGTTTTGCACTAGAGATCCGATCGTCTCAGCTGTGCTTACTTTGTTGGGTTCGTCAGTCGGAACCTTGACAAGGTTCTCCAAGCTTTCTCAGAAATTTATTAAACACATATTTGTTGTGAAATTTAGTCCCTGAAAATTTAGACCATTGACACTACATTCTTCCATCGTGAACAAGACTTCAGTTGCCAAGAAGCTCTTGAGAAAAGCGATGGGCAAAAAGTCCTCCAGAGCTGGATAGAATCAACATTCAGTTCCTTTTTTGGACTTGTCATAAAAACAGAAGATTTAGTATCATGGGCTAGCTGGCACTCACTCACTCTAAAAATATCAAATCTGCAGACCCATTTATCCGAGCCTTGAGCACAGCCAGCACTTTCTTACCATCCTGTCCATTCCCTCCCTCACATCCTCATGACATCTCAATGAGTGAGCCACTTATTTTTAAAACGATGCAGAAAACGGGCACATTTGCAGTAGGTGGGTGACAACTCTGTTGTCATGAGAGACTGTGCAGGAAGGGGAGGCAGGGCTGTTGGTCAAAGAGATGCTGACAAGGAGAAGCTATGCTAAAAAAAACCAAAAACCTATAAAAAAAAAACCACCGGTCAGTCAATGTGTCTGAATGCGATAGGACATAGATAGTCCTTCACTGAGAACAGTTCATATAGTGACAATTCAAAGTTACAACGGCATGGGGAAAAAAGTGAGTTATGACTTGTTTTTCACCCTTATTAACCCTGCAGCATCCCCATGCGGTCAAAATTCAGAGGTTTGGCAACTGACTCATATTTATGACGGTCGCAGTGTCCCGGGGTCACGTGATCCCCTTTTGCAACCTTCTGACAAGCAAACTCAATGGGGAAGCCAGATTCACTTAAACAGCCGTGTCACTAACTTAACTGCAATGATTCACTTAACAACTGTGGCAAGAAAGGTCATAAAATGGGGCAAAATTCAGTTAACCAATGTTTCACTTAGCAACAGAAATTTTGGGCTCAGCTGTGGCCATAAGTCAGGGACTACCTGTAGAAACCAGATGAAATGACCTCCCTTTATTTTGGTTGCCAACTCGTCTCCTTTTTTTTTCTTGGTCAGGCACCTAAGATCAGGCCAAAGATCCACCCATCTGTACAATTTCTATGCCGCCCATCTGCCCTACAAGGTGAATGCAGGCAACTTACAAATTATAAAAGCAGACGCAAAAAAAAATAAAAGTAAAAAAATTAAAAAATTAAAACAAGCCAACGTTAAAAATGGGAAACTGTTAAAAAACTGTGCTAAAACCACAGAGGTAGGCAGTTTGTACAGAGAAGTTGCCACCTTCCCTAAAAGCTTTTTAATACTCAGAAGCCTCACGCCGTGTCCTACACAAATATTATTATATTGGGTACAGCATCAATCATTCAATTCCAGTTATTGAAACAATTGCTCAGCTGCTTACCCCTGGCATCTCTCAGAGTGGAAATACGAATC
Organism: Vipera berus; assembly: GCF_964194415.1. Classification (NCBI taxonomy): domain Eukaryota; kingdom Metazoa; phylum Chordata; class Lepidosauria; order Squamata; family Viperidae; genus Vipera; species Vipera berus. The sequence goes on from NC_138214.1 coordinate 10,996,489, forward strand.
AGGAGATGTGGAACTGGAAGAGCCGAAACAACAGATGGATTTGTTGACTGCAGACATAAGCAGACTCTTTGGGCAGAGAACACTTCAAACTCAGAGAGTAATTGTGGGGTAAGATGTCCAGCAGCCACCAAGGTACGCCTAGCCAGGCACCAGAGTCCATAATTATCAAGGAGTCATCCAATCCAAGTGCTATACAAAATACCACCGGTTTCAGCATTGAAAGAGAAAGGTCGTTATTTTTCATCAATTAACACCTGATAGCAAGAACCAGCCCTCAAGCTGTTTCTCATTACTCCTGATAAGTTCAGGTCTTCTTTGGCTTTTCTGCAAGGGAGTAAGTTGCAGCTGCTTCAGATCAGAAGAAGCCTGTTGTAACCGGCTGGTTCACACACCATGCGAAAGCATGCCTGGCTGAGGAATTCTGGGAGTTGAAGTCCACAAGTCATAAAAGGGCCAAGTTTGAAGACCCCTGCTCTATACCATCTGGGGCAGTGATGGCGAACCTTTTAGAGACCGAGTGCCCAAACTCCAACCCAAAACTCACTTATGTATAATCGGGTGCCGGGTGGGCGTGGGCCATTGGGTGGCTGTGGGCCATTGGGTGGGCATGGCTGTGGTGGTAACGGCAGACTGGGTGGAACTAAAAAGTTCAATCAATCAATTCCAACTTTGCGAGATCTTTTTTTCCCCATGAGAAGTTGAAATTGATTGATTGATTGAACCTTTTTAATTTTTTTGCACACGGCGGCAGAGGCCTAAAGTGAAAAGGTTTTATAAAACCCAGCTGAAGGCCTAGGACTGAGGTGACAGTGCATGTGCCCACAGAGAGGGCTCTGTGTGCCACCTGTGGCAAGCATGCCATAGGTTCGCCACCACGGATCTAGGGCCAAAATATGACTTTATATGATTAGCATTTTTGAATATATCCTTAAACATCCATTGTTGGGGATGTTTAGCTCACCTGGATATCTCTAGGTAATTGAGCCATCATTTATTTAAACAGCCTACTTTTCTAGTTTTATAAAATCTCTGAGCAATAAACTAACAGCACTACTTGTGTTTGTAGAACAAGCTAAAATGTAGTTTGTTCTTTGTACAAACTCATGACTAGGTCAATTTAGCAAACCACGGTTCATTTAGCCATAGATTGGCGTGTTATGCAAGCATAGCCACAGATTCCCTTAGAGACAATGCAGGCAACAATAGTTCAGTGGGAACAATGTCAACCTTGATTTCCGTAAATCCCACCTACTAATCTTATGCTTGGCTCCTTTGCAAAGTCAGGAGGCTCTGCCTTCTATCTTCAAGCGCATTAGATGTGTAGGCATCTAATATGTTAGCAAGCTTCTAATATTTGAGAGGTTGTCAGAAAGAAGGGGAAGGGTCAAGCTATTTTCCAAAGGCACCAGAAGGCAGGACAAGAAGCAATGGATGGAAACTAAGGAAGGAGAGAAGCAACCTAGAACTAAGGAGAAACTTCCTGACAGTGAGAACAATTAACCAGTGGAACGACTTGCCTCCAGAAGTTGTGGGTGCTCCATCACTGGAGGTTTTTAAGAAGAGGTTGGGCAGCCGTTTATCCGGAATGATATAAGGTCTCCTTCTTGGACTAGAAGACCTCCAAGTTCCCTCCCAACTCTGTTATTCTGTAGGGTTACAGTTCTCCCACCAATCATGAATAAAGCTGAAAAATGTGAGCTAACTGTAAAGGGTAAAGGAATCCTTACGGATTTTACTCTGCTAGTCGTTGACAAATATAAGGGGAAAACTCATCTCCATTTCAAGACCACTGAGCCAGCACTGTTCGAAGATATTTCCACGGTCATGTGACCAGCATGACATCATGGAGTCCCACCAAAGTGGTACCTAGTTATCTACTTGCCTTTGCATGCTTTCAAACTGCTAGGTTGGCAGGAGCTGGAGTGAGGACAGACACTCACCCTGTCAGGTAGCACTCGGGTCTTGAACCTGGGCTGCTGGCTTTCCAGCCAACAAGCCTGGCATCTTAACTTCTTAACGGAGCTAATTGTGGATGGCCACCAATATTCCCTTCTGAACTGCAGTCCTTTCAAATCGAGAATGGCCAAAGTGGAGGATTCACATTTCTCCCACTAGGTTTGCTCTCGGTAGGAGATTTCTCTTTCTCTCCTGATACACACGGTTCTGTTTCTTGCTGACAATCACAGTGCTTGGCTATGTGCAACCAATAACTGCTCTATAAGAAGAGGGAAAAGGACACGGTGGCTCAGTGGGTTAGGACGCTGAGCCTGTCGATCAGAAGGTCAGCAATTTGGCGGGTCGAATCCCGAGTGCCGCATAACAGAGTGAGCGCCTGTTACTCGTCCCAGCTTCTGCCAACCTAGCAGTTCGAAAGCATGTAAAAATGCAAGTAGAAAAATAGGGACCACTCCGGTGGGAAGGTAACAGCATTCCGTGCGCCTTTGGCATCTAGTCATGCTGGCCACATGACCACGGAGACGTCCTCGGACAAGCGCTGGCTCTTTGGCTTTGAAATGGAGATGAGCACCGGCCCCTAGAGTCGGAAATGACTAGCACGCATGTGCGGGGGAACCTTTACCTTTACTTTAAGAAGAGGGAAGGAATTGGATTTCACTTTTTTTTCCCCTTTCAAGAATTTTCACCTAGCTAGCCTCCTCTTTGCAAATATGCCCATGTTGTGACAGATGAAAAGAGGTCCTTCCCGCAGGAGCTTAGGTTAGCAAGTCCAAATGGTTTTTACTTGAGAATTAAATGTCACCTTGAAATGAACCAAGCAGTGAGCAAGAAGCTCGTTTAAAATCTGTTGCATTGTATGCAAGTTGAAGTTTCCAACTCACCTTCAATGGCAAACCTCGTGAATAACTCCTTGCAATATGCCATGGCACTGGAGAATTATTAAAGTGTTTTATGGACGTAAGAGCATGCACCAATAACTACCAGTTCTTTTAGGGCACCTGCAGAACCAAGGTCTCCTACAAATTTTGAGTACTCCGTTATTGCAAATTAATACACCTCGGTTGTTTTCTTAGCTAAAATCTCTTTACTCTTAACAGCTCCACTGGGATCTTGGGCAGACTCCGTGCCTGCAGCCATGCTCCTTTTCATGTATTCTTGTCGTTCTATTTTTCTTCACCATTTCCCATTGATGCTAAGTTTCCTTGCTTTCCTGGCAATGGCTCCTCTTATCAACCTCCAGCAGTTGGACTCACTTCTTTTTATCCTATCTGGGCTGAGAAAATCCACTGGATGGTAGTAAAGAGATTCAGAAAACTCTTGATTCTTTGCTGCCCACTAGTGGGCATTCAGATTTCTGCAGCCTGTATGATATCTTTACCTTTATATTTCTTTATCTTATTTTAAAATTACCCATTAAAATTGCCCAGGACTCTGGGCTGTCTGCCAATAAAATATTAAAAACATAAAAACAATATTTAAAATTTAAAAGAGACAAGCAATGTTAAAAATTAATTAAAAGCTGGGGGGGGGGTGGATTTCCAGGTTTAACCAGCCCCATGGCTGTGTACTCCTCTGTATGCCCCAAGCAAGGGTTGGGGCATGCAGGAGAGTGGAGTCTCACCTCACTTTAAAAAAAAAGGGAGGGGGTATATTGGAAGCAACAGCTGAGAAGATTCTCTTCCTGGACCTGGCCAGTTGGAATTCTTTGGCTGATGGGGTCCACAATATACCTTCCCTGCCTGACCAGGTGAGATAGGCTGACATAACAGGACCAATGTGGTTTTGTAGGTAACCTGGCTCCATGCCATGTAGGGCTTTTAAGGTCCTACCCAACACCTTGAAACTTAAAGGTGTTTTTTCAAGAGGCAACTGGACTTCCCTTGTTCTTCCTTGAAGACGTTTCGCTTCTCATCCAAGAAGCTTCTTCAGCTTCTTCTTAAGAAGCTTCCTCATCCAAGAAGTCAGAACTGAAAGAAGCTTCTTGGATGAGAAGCAAAACATCTTTAAGGAAAAACCAAGAAAGTCCAGTTGCCTCTTGAAAAAGCATGTCCCAGAGACAAGCATGACCTGGATGATTCGAGGATCTCCATAGACAGCTTTTTCCCCAGTTGACAATTCTGCCCTAAACAGTGGTCATCTGCTCAAAACAGCCCGAGTCCCTGCCTCGCTATCCCGAACAAATGAAGCTGCAGTAAGGAGATGCCAACTCTGGAGAACATGGCTGAAACCCATCAAGGTTTTCTGGACTTCTACAACTCTATTCCTCAAGAGGTGGAGCAGGTTTGGGCTTCTCTGACCAGCATCTGTCCTTTTTGCTAAATCTTACTACCAAAATATGAAACAGGCCACCAAATCTCAGGTGTGCAAGCATTTGGCAAGAGCACCCAGTCAAACGTGCTGTGATGAACTTTCCAGATTATCGCCAGCTCTCATCCCTTTGTTTATCACGTTCCTCAAGGCTTATGAGGTGACTTTGGCAATGAAAATAAAATCACATAAAAGGCAGCGACGAATATAAGGTGCAGGTCGTGATTTTTATGCACACAAATAGGTTTAGAAATGGTGACTTTCTCTGGAAATAGAAATGGATCTCTGATGCTGGATGAAGTACATGACCAGGTGTACTAACAGCCTAGTTTGCTGCTGTTCGGGCTCTAACTTTGGTTAGAACACTGAGTAATGTTGAGGTATCTGCTTTCTCTTCCTATCCTCCCCCTCCCTTCTCTTCCTGCTATCTTTAAACTGGCCTAGTTTGCTTGTTACTTCAAATAGAACATTGTCTTCTGTTAAGTAAGACACATGACCATACCACCCAAGGCTGAGGATTTCATTACTCTTTGATCAGGTAGGAAAAACAAACAAGGTGGAAATCTCAAAGAAAGGTCTATGCTGTCAGGCTGCTCAGCTCAATGCCCTTGGGCAATGGAGCTTAAAAAACATCGCTTCAGAGACCATTTGAAGTTACAACGGGACTGAAAAAAGTGAGTCAGTACAACCGTTGCAACATCCCCATGGTCAGATGATCAAAATTTGGACCTTTGGCGACTGGCTCATGTTTGTGATGGTTGGGGTATCCCGGGGTCATTTACAGCAAACGGCTGTAAATGCGACCGTGTTGCCAAGCAACCAAAGTCCAGTCATGTGACCATGGAGGTGGGCCCGACCGTTGAAACCTCAGGACTGGCTCATAAGTAGCTCCAAAGTAGATCTGTCATAACTTTGAATGGGAACCAGGAGGACTATTTGTACTGTATATTTTAACCTGCCGGGTGCAACTACAGGTTGTCTTTGACCCACAACAGTTCATTTGGTGACTTAGGACCATTTTTCACACTTACAACCTTTGAAGCCTCCCCGTGATCACGTCATCAAAATTCAGATGCTTGGCAACCGGTTCATACTTAAGGTCACGAGGTCAACTTTTCCCACCTTCTGACACATAGTCAGTGAGGAAGCCAGATTTACTTAACCACCATGTTACTCACTCAACAAGGGCAATGATATATTTAACAACTGTGGCAAGAAAAGTCATGAAATGGGGCAAAGCTGTCTCGTTTAGCAACGGAAATTTTGGGCTCAGCCCTAGTCATAAGCTATAACTTTTGGTTAAGCAAAAATCAATTTTACAAACAGGACTGGGAGGCCTTGATGTTCTCCATAAATGAATTAGCCAGTCTTAACTGAAGAATATTTGTCCATTATTTACTACATTAATAAGGATCAAGCTTGGGGAGAATCAAGATATATCTTGAGTGGCTTTAGATTTGCTCTAAAATAAAGTCTCCGGTTGAATAAGGATTGATTTAGTGGGGATGCTATGGACATATCCATGTAGATTTTTCAACAGTAAATTTTGGAAAGCTTGCTGTTTTCCAACTTCCCAGTCTGACTACGGTCCTAAAATTTCCAGATTGCCTCTCATCCATGTACGAATCAAGTCTTATTTTTATTTTTTATTTTATTTTATTCCATTTATATCCCGCCCTTCTCCGAAGACTCAGGGCGGCTTACAAGCTTAGCAGTAAGTAGCCTTCATTCTATGTATATGCCTGCTTATTAGGGCTTTCGCCCCCCCCAAGCGGCATTATTACAAAGTCAGCTTATTGCCCCCAACAATCTGGGTCCTCATTTTACCTACCTCGGAAGGATGGAAGGCTGAGTCAACCTTGAGCCTGGTGGGATTATATCCTGCCGAGATTTTCAAAAACAATCCACAAAGCCTGTTACACCCACACGCACACCCACTCATGTGTGTGTATGTATGTGGTTAAAACATTACCCACACAGGAGTACCTTTGGATTTGTAAATTAAAAGTAACTGGTAATTTATAAAACCAAAGGTACTACTTTTGAATATTTGGTGCCTTAAAATCGTACCTAGTAAGCAAATCAGCCCTCATTTAAATCAAATTATATCTGATGACATTTGCAGTATATTCTCATGAATGCTAACTCTGAACACTGTAATTCAGAATAATGGAGTTGGTTGCCAGAGGATTGCAATTTTAGATATCAGTGTTCCTCATTTCTTGTTAAAGCCCATGGGAACATTACAGAGCAATCTAAATATAAAAAAAGCTGAATCCACGGTCTCTACCTTGTAGCACAAATATTTGCAGGTGGAGTTGTTTTTCCTAGAAAAAGCACTTTCTCCGGTTGTAGATTGTGTTGCTTTTGTGCAGCAAAATATGTCACAGTATACTTCAAATGGTCTCCAATTTTCCATCAGCTGTTTTAGATGTAGACTACAATGGATCATGTCTAGAGACAAGGACATCTGTCCTCGCAACCAAAAATATCCACATCCTTCTCTGCTATAATTTGCAAGGATCTAATAAATGCAGTGTTTATTTATATTTTGTTTCTATTTAAAGGTCAGTTCTGCTTTGCTTTCCCTTATAAACAGGCTCAAACTAATTAACCAAGTATGAAAAAAGCCACCCACCTAAAAACAATGAAAATGCGACAATTAAGACAACAGAATAAATATCAGCACATTTAAATCAGGAGTCCCTGGTCTGTGTGTAAAAAAAAACTTAAAGAGGCAGAAAACTCAAAAAAAAATATGTTACCTCCTTGCAAGCTTTAATGTGACAGAACGGAAAATGCTTAAATATATGACTGGAGTAATCCCCTTAATGGCATTTAATGTTAATTAAATGAAATGAAGTGTGGTGTTGGCTGTTGTCCCATCTTCTTCTTTCTGAGGAAAAGACTTTGACATGTTCTTCATGACCAAGACAGGGTGCTTAGCTTGAAGAAAAAAAAAACACATCCTTGACCTGAAAGCCAAAGGAACAAATATCTATTAAGTATCTAGCATAAATAATGAATTAAGCCATCAGAGGAGTCCATTCCCTCTTAATCCACAGCTTCCTTCATCTCCAACATAAATACAGACTGCTGTTTCATTCAATATTAACTGAGCCATATTTTTCCAAAATACTATCTGTAAATGATTGAGAGTGTGTTTTTTTAATCATCGTTTCATGAAACACACCATTTTTATTGATGCTTAATTTTTGTTACTTGCAAACCCAGTAGGGAATGTTGGGGAAACATTTTCTTTCGGACCAAAGGCTGAAAATTCTTATTTTTACCTGCAACTCTCAGGGGGGATTCTGGGTCCCGCCACTCACTAAATATAACTTATGTGGCTTTAGAAAGTTTTGTGTAATCATCATTTTAAAAGAGGCATACACAGGTAGTCTCTTGACCTAATTGATCCCTAAATTTCTGTGGTTAAGGGAGACATTTGTTAAATGAGTTTTGCCTCGTTACACGATTTTTCTTGCCGCGGTTGTTAAATGAATCACTGCCCTTGCTGAGTGAGTAACATGGTTGTTAAATGAATCTGGCTTCCCCACTGACTTTGCTTGTCAGAAGGTGGGAAAAGTTGACCACGTGACCTTGGGACACAGCCACGGTCATAAGTATGAACCAGTTGCCAAGCATCTGAATGTTGATGACGTGATCATGGGGAGGCTTCAAAGGTTGTAAGTGTGAAAAATGGTCCTATGTCACTAAATGAACTGTTGTAAGTCAAGGACAACCTGTAGTTGTGCCCAGCAGGTTAAAATATGCAGTACAAATAGTCCTTGACTTATGACTGGTCCCCATTCAAAGTTATGACAGATCTACTTTGGAGCTACTCCTGAGCCAGTCCTGAAGTTGCGACGGTCGGGCCCACCTCCATGGTCACATGACTGGACTTTGGTTGCTTGGCAACACAGTCGCATTTACAGCTATTTGCATGTGAGTGCCATTTACCACAGCATTGCCCCAAACTGGCACTTACACCCGGTTTTCAGCAAAACCGTGCCATAGCAAACCATTGGTTCGCTTAACGACCATACAGCTTGCTTTATGACTGCCATAAGAGTCATAAAATTGATTCAGTCGTGTGACTGACCCATTTTGTAACCATGACGTCTTATGACCATAATAAGCATGTTCCACTACAGTTGTAGATTGAGGACTATCAGTAATATATCAAGGTACAGATTAAAACATGGTACGTTTGCACCCTTAAGAGGTAGATATTTAAAATAGTACATAAGCTGAGGCATTTCCCAAATACCAAGATGCAACGCCCCGTTTAAGAAGAGTGAAGTTACCTTGCTGTAAATGTTAATGTTGCAGGATCACATTGCCTTTTTTGATTCTTTTATACTGCGGTGGCTTTTAGGGTTACAGATAATTTGGTAGTATAATAGCCATTACCAGCATTCTTGTGAGCATCTTAAATTTTCAAAGTTCAAGGTTGATGGAATCAGAGCTGATGGCCGAAACAGAGGCAGAAGGACAGCAAATGTTTAAATCAATACACTTCACTAGTCTTCATTAATTCTAAAGCCCAGACAATTATACTAATGCAGGCAGCAAGAAAGCAAATCCATCAGTTACTAGGAAGCTTTGACTGATGCCATGCTTTGGATATTTAAGGGGGAAGGATGTTTTTCTAGTCCTTACCCTGTTCACTTTGCTTTTTCTGGTCAGATTTTCCCCAAAGACGTTGTATTTTTTTAACATAGAAGACCTAGGTGTTTGTATACTTCCAATTCAGAAAGTTTCTGGCATGTTTTGTTAAATGTCTTTGTACACACAGATGGCCCTTTCTGCATCACAGCATGGCGTCCAGCTTGCTGTCGGAGCGTTACAAAGGGTTTGAAAGTGGGGTCCTTGGTGCTCTCTGAACTTGGTATTTTTTTGTTGCAAATGTTTCATTACCAGACTAGGTAACGTCGTCAGGGCTAGGATAAATGAGCCAGCACTTTGTACAACCCTGGGGTACAAATATTCTCTTCTATTGGGTTTGAAAATGACGAGTGCTTCCTATGTACTAACACCCCTCCTTGAAGTGTGATGGCAGTTATACATCAGCTTCAGAGGTGGCCTTGGTGTCCACATTGATTCATCCACTTCTCACCTTCAAAGCATTTTGCTGACGTTCCTTCACTCTTCCTTCATCTTGCAATCCAATTCTCATTTGTTTCCTCTTTGTAACCAAACGATCGCACATCACTTCTTAAAGGTGATGGTTTTTTTTTCGTTGTTGTTCATTCCACATTCATTCAGCATGCATTCTTTCTTGCATAACACGTATATCTATAGGGGTCACAGATCCTGGGGGAAAAAATGATTTATTTTTTTTGTGGAAAAACTAAAGGAGAAACCTCAAAAGGGTCAAATCTGAAAGAGGTTTTACAAGGATTAAAAATGGTCAGTGTTTATCAGATGGATGTTTACTGCTTTGCTTTGCAAAGGAAAATTCAACAGTGAAACCAAGAAAATAATTAAATTAATCTCAAGGACAGCCAAGATTGATGTCAACCTCACAGGGTACACCAGATAGGAATCACAACCAGGTGAGCTGATTCTACACTATTGTAAAGCTACATCGTCACTCTGCCAGGGCCTTTCCCACATATCGTTAAAGTACGCTACAGATTGAACATGGAGATTCTCAGTAATCCAGGTCACGCTCAAAGGTGCTTTTGTTCTTTCAAAAGGTAACTGGACTGTACAGTTACATATGCTAAAGATTCTGTCTACGAAGGAGTCACATCTGGCAGGACCCAGGTGGCAGACTTTTTCTGTGATGGCACCCACCGTACAGAACATCATTTTCCCCAAGGTAAGATTGTCCCCATTCCCTGACATCCTTCCAGAGGCCTCTTAAAACATGGTTGTATCACCAGGCTTGGGGATCTCAAGAACGTGGTGACTTAAATGAGATGGCTGCATTGCCTATAATAATAATAATAATAACTCCTTTTGCCAATCTGTCACTAGTACATTGCCCTGCCAATGTTGGTGGGAGTTCAAGTGGGTATCTTGATTAGGGTATTGTTTTCTGCTTGTTTGTCTGGTCTTAATCCCTGCTTATCTGGGTGTTGGTTGCTGGGGAAGATGCCTTCTGGTCTTTTGGTTTCCTTCTTAGCTTTTTTATTGTCTCTTTTCAAAGGTGTGTAAATACCATGTATATCTATGTGTTTATTGATGGCTGATTTATCCGAATGCCTTCCTGCTACCAGGAACTCACTTCTGTTTTTTTGCATTTAGCGTGGTCTAGGAAGCTGACAGTTTCCCAGTTCAAACTATGGTTGAGTCAGTCCATCCAGATTAGGGAGGTTTTATTGTATCTTCTGACTGCTATTCACAGATATTCATATCCTCTTCTATTGGAATCAAGAATAATCACTAACCATTTGCAGAAGAAGATTTTTTCGAGTTCCAAAAAGAAAAGAAAAGAAATAATTATTCAAATTTTTGAGGTGGAGAAGCTGCCTAATAATTACATCCTAACTGGAGATCAAGAAAGACAACTACAATTATATCATTTCCAGCATTTTTCAAAATTCTTTCTCTTGCTCCAAAAGGTCCTCTCATTCTAAGGCAATCCAAATAAAATATACCTACAGGAAAAAAAAGAGACACTGAACAATGTACTAACACATTGGGCAGGAACCCCGAAAAGTGCATCAAAGCAGCTAACTTTCATAAAAAGATAAAAATGTCTCAGCATGAATGGAGTCCGCTGCAACAAATTAAAAAAAAAGATGACATGGTTATTACCTTAGGAAAACAATGCGATAACACATTGTCAAAAGCCCCTCTTTATGGCTATTGCAAAGATATTTATGACACTTCAGAGAACTGACTTTGTGAACAGCAATATTATATTACAATGAGTTTCTAACAATGGATGGAGCAGATTCCGATAATGAACAATCTTCTTTAAGCAAACTTTTTTTCTCTTGTTTTCCTAAGCAGCCCTAAGACTGCTAGTTTAAAAGATGAATTTTCCTCTAGCCGAGCAATTATCAATTACCTCCATAACTATTCTCAAGAAACTGTCTTCACATAACAATATATTTAATACATTTAACATGTTCATTGATTTCCCCCCCCCTGTTGGCTAGACATTTTCCAAATACACTTCGATAAAACCGAAAATATTTCATCAAAGGGGAAGCATATCAGAAGACTTTCCGTTTCCGTTGAAGTGGGACGATTCGACCCCTTAAAGGCTGACATTTTGCTCCTGTGTCAAAATAGCCACTGAAAAAGAATTTGTCACCCTTCCTAGGGTCAAGCTTCCTTGTGAATTAGATTTTTAGATCTAATTCCACTCTGCAAAACAAAAGAAAGAATTTTTGGGACAGCTTTTCCTGTGTTTGAAAAACTCTTTTAGCTAAAGATGTCCAAGTTTTTCAATCTCAATTTAAGGTAGTGTCAGAATCCATTTATATCACATTTCATAAATGTATGGTTAGAATACTGGGCCTATCCTAGGGATTCTGCCATCTCTACGAGGGGGGGGAGAGGATGTTTATTCAGATTGCCGTAGGCTGTTTTCAAAGACCAGGAAAGCTTTTGATCTGGGGGGAACAGAGGGGGAGAGAGAGATCTGGTTCGTATCTCCATTTGAAACTGAAAGGAAGAATGCAATAACAATAAAACGCAAGAAGTTTTCCCTTTCCCACGAAAGGGCCTGACACCTAAGTAACTGATGTGAGCCTGACCAAATGGACTCAAGGGGGGAAGGTTGAAATGGGAATGCTTTATATAGTATTGAAATGTAACTCAATGTCAGATCCCGTCTTGTATTGCCACAACCGATCTCATTCTAGTAAACTTTTCCTTTTGGACAAACTTGGATCCAGGAGTTCTTATTTCCTAAGATGTGGATTGGGGTGGGTCCTGACAGGTAGAGATTCTCTTTTCATTTCACTAGCCCTCTTTGCTGCTCTTAATGGTTTCTGATGCTATTTAAATCTGGGTAAGTTGTGTTCTCGTTACACCTTAGTTCAAAGGCCAAATTATTTATTATTATTATTATTATTATTATTATTATTATTATTATTATTATTATTATTATTATTATTTTAATTTCCACTAAAGTTATAACTAAGCTCCTATAGCACAGGTCTGCAACCCGCGGCTCCGGAGCCGCATTTGGCTCTTTCAGCCGTCTCCTGTGGCTCCCAGTCCTCTGCCATGTGCAGTCCCCCCCAAAAAAAAGTGGGACTAAAAAAGTTCAACCAATCAATTCAAATATGCAGGGTAGGTGCATATCTCGCCTTGGCTCCACTCTTCAGTCAAACCCTGTTCTGCACATGCGCGCATGTACACCCATGCGCACACATTTTTTGCGGCTCCCAGTTTTTCCTTTTGTGAGGGAACCGGTTCTGAGTGTCTCTTTCACTGTTTCAGGTTGCTGACCCCTGTCCTATAGTGTCTATGTAAATTCTCAGTCATGCAGGTCATGGTTGTCCCAAAGGTGCTTTTTTTGGGTGGGGGGGGGCAACTGGACTTTGGTGTTTTTTTTTCCTTGTAGAATTTATGCTTCTCATCCAAGAAGCTTCTTCAGTTCTGTTCAGTTCAGAACTAAAGAAGCTTCTTGGATGAGAAGCGAAACATCTTCAATGGGGGGGGGGAGAAACAAAGTCAGCTTGCTTTTGAAAAAGCACCTTTGGGACAAGCTCCTACAGGAAATCTAAGGCTATTTTCTACAGGAAAATGGGTCAAATATTGGATGCATTTTAGCCCATAAAGAAATGGAGATACTCCAAAATCTAAACTTCCTATTGAATCAGAACAACACAAGCATAGAGTAGTAACCATAATGGCCGAGATTGAAAGAAACCAACAAATTCTTTATTCCTTCGTGAGGAAGCAGTTAGAAATGTTCTCAACGTGTTAAATTGTTAAACAAAACAAAACCTTCTCCCGCCCACATTATTTACTGTATAATGTTCATCAAAGTTTCTCTCAGTAATTGGGCTATGCAAAATTGATTTTATATAATAGCAGATTTGCATTTTTTTTAAAAAAAATAAGATTTCGCTAAAAATATGGTATCTTAGTGAATCAGTCAGGACGTATGCAAATATTTAGCTGTGCCTTCCTTCACATCTTTGCAAAAGTAAGCCTTGCAAAAGTAAGCCTTGCCAAAGCAAGATATTTTAAAAGTATTTAATGCAGAATGTTTTAAAATAAGAAAAGCAAGTAGGAAGATCAAGTGCTACAGCAGGAAAATGGAATTCATACTTTTAAATGCCCGCTTTACCAGTAGATGGCATGCTATCTTATGCAGATCTCATTTGTTTCCACTCAAAAAACTATTTAGAAAATAATTGTATTGTTTGTGAAGTGTTATACTATTCAGTTCCTAAATATATTGTAGTTATATGTTAATAATCTTGAAGTGGTGTGAATATTGATCAGCTAACATTCAACACAACAGTGATACCACTAGCATTACAGTTACTTGCAATACTGTAAATAAACAGTAACAATACTATACCGAGATCATAGCTCCTAATCACAATGCAAGCACCTTGCCTTCTGGTTTATTTATACTTTAGGAATTCATTACCAACACGTCGCAGTTGTTAAGTATGAATTCTGGGCTATTGACAGCTGCTCAAAAATTATTAAAACAGTAAGATTATTGCTAAGAAAAGATATGCAATTATGTACTTAAAAATAATGATAGTTTTGACAGTAAAAGCATCAAGTCACTTCCACACACACATAAATCCCTAAATATGCTGAATTAAAAAAAATATCCTTTTCAATTACTCTCCAAAGCTGATAATTTACAGGTTTTAGCGATCTGTTATTCGGCATAGTATACTTTGTTTAATGGACTCTTATCACCATAATCAGTATCTGCTTAAATAATGCCTGTTAACCCTCTGAACTGTGAATGTTCTCTTTTAAAGAGTGGGGCATGATGAATTTATGCAGTTTGCAATGTTTGAGTCCGTTCATCGTTTTTCAAATTGTTTTCTTGGTCCAAAGGAAGCCCTGACATCTTGTTAAAGAAGAGATTGGACAACAATTTGTCTGATATGGTGTAGGGCAGGGCTTTTCAACCAGTGGTACGGGTACCACCTGTGGTACGTTGGCACCTAGCAGGTGGTACGCGACCATCCTAGAAAAGTGGTAGCGGGGGAGGAGAATGAGCTGAACCGGTGGCAGCACCGCACAAGCCGGAGTGAGAGATGGCTGGAGCTGCAGGGCTGTCAGGGCTGAGTGGAAGTGCCAGGATCAGCACCAGGATCCAGCTGGAGCTCAACACTGATCCTGGCGCTTCTGCAGAGCCCAGAAGCGCCGATCAGCTGGAACGTTGCAGCATATCCAGGGTCTCGTGATTTAGATTCAAATGCTTGGCAACTGATTCATATTTATGATGGTCACAGTCTCCCAGGGTCATGTGAAGTGACCACAACCTGCCGCAACCACCCAACAGATGGGGGAAATAAAAACCAGACACCCCCCCACCCCACCCCTGCTGCCAATCCTCAACAGAAATGCTCACAACAATGAAAACCTCGGACAGGAGGAAGAGTGGCACCAGGCGGGCAGGCAGGTGTCTTGCTCGGCTGTGGCTTGGGGGGCACTTTTTTCAGTGCCATTGTAACTTCAAACAGTCACTAAGCTAACTGTTGTAAGTCGAGGACTACCTGTACTTCATCACTTTTTTCCTTTTTTGCGGGGGGGGGGGAATCATCAAGTTTTTGACACCTTGCTACGCAACTGGTGGTACTTGGATGTTGCCATATCCTAAAGGTGGTACAATGGGTGAAAAGGTTGAAAAGGCCTGGTGTAGTCTGCTGCTTGAGCAAGGGCTTGATTAGAAGACAACCAAGGTCCCGTCCAACTCTGTTATTCTGTAAATCCTTTACCACCTTCTTTTCACTTCTGTGAGGTCCTTATTACTATTCTTCTCCTATAGTACTACCTTCTATCCTAGGATGGTGGCTGTTCGTTTTTAGACAAATCTCTCCTCAAACTTACGTGCTCCACAAAACTTTTTGACACTTCCATCCTTTTCTAATTCATCTTGAAGCTCACTCAAGATCACGTTGCTTCAGTTTACTTCTGCCTCTACTCTCTTCTGACATCTTTTGTCCTTTCTTTGTTGTTCCTTTCTTTTTAAACATTCTCATGGGTAAACTAGCCAGAGTTTCTGGAATTGGGTGCCTTGTAAAATAAATAAAATACCATTTAATTATTTTGGGCAACTTGTCCTCTTTATGTTCTGCAAAACAATTTAAATGCTCCCATCTTCCATATTCTGGGTTATAATTCCAGGAATTTTTGAAAGCCACTAGAGCAGGGGTAGGCAACCTCGGCTCTTTTATGACTCATGGACTTCAACTCCCAGAATTCCTGAGTCAGCCAAGCTGGCTCAGGAATTCTGGGAGTTGAAGTCCATGAGTCATAAAAGAGCCGAGGTTGCCTACCCCTGCACTAGAGGCTATACTAAGGGAAAAAAGCATTCTTGCCATATTGCTGGAAGGTTTTGCTTTCTACTGGTTACATCAGTCCTTTGAATAAAATTTTTCACATTTCTCAGAGACGTTTATTATTAACCTCTAGTTGACATGTTTGAAATGGTGATGACCAGGGCTTTTTTTGTCATCGAATGCTCAGAACGGAGTTCCGGCACCTTTTTTGGATGGAACCTTGTAGGGTAGGCAAGGCAGGTTGTATGACATGTGTGAGTTCCGGCACCTTTTTCTTTTACAAAAAAAGCACTGGTTATGACGGTTCTGTTTTACAGTGGTATAATCTGCAGTGCATACGTATGGCTATTCATGCAAACTTTCAAAGCAATTATGATATTAACCAAGCTATTTTAACTATTTTCCTGCTTAATAAGTTCTCTCTGTATATTATATTTGCATATTATATTCCCAATGAGGGAGTGCACATAGTTGAATTCTCTTCCGTTTTAGTGAATTTGAAGGAACAGTTGTTCTACTTTTGATCTTGATGGAGAAGTTGACCCCATTTCCTAAAGACTGGATTCTTGCACTAGATAATAATTTAAAACGACGCTTTTAAAGCTACAGAAAATTCCACTGACAAGTCAAAATCTTCATCATTTTTTAGATTTAGATTTAGATTTAATTAGATTTATATATCGCCCTTTTCCCGTAGGACTCAGGGCGGTTTACAAGGTGTTTAAAACATCAATACGATACAAAAATTAAAAAAAACAATTAAAAATAATTAAATTCGATCCCTGAAATTCGATCATCATTACCACCATCATCTTCCTGACTTATCTTAAAATATTATATGGAAGGGGGGGGTGGAACTGTTATCTGCAATATACAAATCTCTGGTTCTTGACTCAACTTCAAGTTTGTGAAAATTGGAAATGCATGGAAAAAATACTGGGATTTAGCTTCATGTATTGCATGAAATAATTCCTTTTGGTTAAGGTGCTGAGTACTTTTTACCTTCTCTTAAACCAAAATATTTTTTTTGCAGCTGAATTTGCCCTATGGGTCAGAATTGCAGTAATGACAAACAAAAAGGAAATGCTTTCTTTTTTCTGTGCTATTGGTTTTCAAAAAGATAGATGCTCTTAAGATTCCTAAGATTTATTTCTGAGTGCACATTCAGGGAACAATGGATCCTGCATTTTCCTTTTTTCCCCCCTTAAATTCATCTTGATTTTTGACCAACTTGATAGTTTGCACACTGAATTTCCTGAGCAATGGAGTACGTTTTAGATATTATTGCTTATTTATTTATTTAATTCATTTAGATAGGTTTTACGGCACTTTCGGTCTTTATTGCATTCTGAGGCACTTTAAATGCTTTTAGGAATAGAAATGGATACTTCAAATACTAACAACAACAATCAGAAGGTATATTTATACCATAGGCACAACTCCAATTCACTTCACAAACAAAGATGTGTGCATAAACACAAAACAATTTTCTTAGCAATAACTAAAATTATATAAAAATATGTTCCATCGCAAAAAGTTTTTAAAATACTGTGCAATTTATTGGGGAAAATTCCTCATACATTACAACTGCATAAGTGATGGATATCAGATATAAATCTGAAGAATATATTAAAAAATATTTTAATATGTTAGTCGACTTCATTCTCACCTACTTCTAATTCCATGACTTAGTTCTATTATTCTGCAAACCTCCTGAAGGCAGGACAAGCAATGGATGAAAGTTAATCAAGGAGAGAAGCAGCCTAGAACTAAAGAGAATTTCCTGACAATGAGAACAATTACCGGTAATCCGAGGAGGGACTTGCCTACAGAAATTGTAAATGCTCCATCACTGGAGGCTTCAAAGATACTGGACTGCCAATTGTCTGAAATGGTATAGGTCTCCTGCTCAAGTAGCACATTAGACTAGAAGATTTCCAAGGACCTTCCAACTATTACGGTATTCTGTTATTCAAGTCCAATCTCTTTCCTATATTTTAAGATTCATGTAAATGTGGATTTGATTTCATCTCAAGACAAGATCCTTCTATAAACATTGGGATACAAGTGCTTAAACACAGTGCTTTGGTTAGGAAAGTAATCACCACTTTTAACACCATCACACAGTTGATATTTATTTGAATGTATTAGTTGGCCAGCTACAATGGAGCTGATCCTCCAGATCTTATTGCGAGGACAAATTAGAGCATCTCAATCATGACAGGAGGAAGGCTATAAAATGAAATATGACATATAGCAATAAGTTCGTCCACACAGTCGCTGGGGAGCCAAGGTTGACTTGAAGCTCCAAAATTGTTATTCTGATTATTATTCCAATCCCTACTGCACATACATCAAAAGGCCTCGAGCTATCTCATCAAACAGGATGGAGTTTAGAGCAGGGGTCCCCAACCCCCAGTCCGTGGACCGGTACTGGGCCACGGCATGCCAACAACTGGTCTGCACAAACAAGCAAAGCCCCATCTGTGGGATACAGGCAGCACAAAACCCCACACACTCTCCGGTCCGTGGAAAAACCTGTCTCCATGGAACCGGTCCCTGGTGCCCAAAAGGTTGGGGAACCTCTCGTTTAGAGAACAACTGCTGGTAAGATACTTGCATCGTCTCTTTCTCAAATGCAACCTGCATCGTCAGACCAGCAATATTCATCCCTGGAACGACTTTTTTTTTCCCCTTCTGCAGTTTGGTTGAGGGCACCCCAGTTTTTGACTCTCCAGCAATGCATGCCGAACTTAGCAAGTGAAACAACGGCAAACGGATCAGGTGCTTGCAATCCGGAGAGAGGGTATAATCACGGCCTAAGTCCTTTGGGGACCCGTCTTCCTGCAGTCGTCCTGCGAGCACCCCAGTTTTAACGCTGCAGGAATTCACCCTGAATGGCAAGCGCGAGCTGGTGGGACCCGGAGGGCGTCTGGCTCGCAGGTAACTTGCATGACCAAACTCTCTTAGGTCTTCTTACCCCCCCCCCCTATCCCCACCACCACCACCACCACTTTCAAGTCCTGCACGAGTCCAGTTTTTTGCACGCAACGCAAGAACGGAGCGGCAGCTGCAATTCAGGAGCGCTCAGCCTCCCCACCCCCTTTATGGGGGGAAGGGGGTTAGCCGGGAAAGCCGCTCCCAGGCTGATTTTAGGAGCTCAACCCGGGGATCAACCATCCTCCCCCCACCCCACCCCACCCCGTCCAATTCGTACCCTCCCCTCCTTCCAAGTCGTTGCACGGCAGTTTTGTCCTCCTATTCTTTGCAAAGAGGGTCGACCGTGGGGGGGCAATTCCAACGGGAACAGGTGGGAAGCCTCCTCCTTGCGCCTCCCCCTGGAGAACCCCCCCCCCCAACCACGCCTGCAAAGAAAGGGAAGGGCCGGAATGCATCGCCTCCCCCGACACTTTCTCCTCTCCTCCTCTCGCCTCCCCCCCCCCTCCGCCCCGCGCTTTGCAAATCCCGGGAAAGCCTGGCGGACCCGAGCCCCGCGCCGCCGCCGTTCCCGGAACGCGCCACTCCTCCCTCCCCCCGCGGCCAGGCTGGCTGCTGCCGGCCGAGCATCGCCCCGCCGCTGCTACTGCTGCTGCTGTTCCTTCTGCGCGCGCGAGCCAGCGAGCGAGTGAGCGAGCGGGACCCCCTCCCGCCGCCGCCGCCGCCGCCGCCGCGCGCGCGCCTGCCTCCCAAGCCGGCGCTGTTCCTCGCCAGAGTCTCTCTCCCCCCCGAGGCTGAGAGGCGGGGGCAGAGACTGTCCCGGCCGGCGCTGATCTCGAGCGGCGATTGGCCGCTGTCTGCGCTGACGTCACGATCATGATGAGAATTAATGATCGGAGGCGCTGATTTCATTGTGTGACGCCGGGACCGACCCAGCCGAAACCGGCTGAATTCGGAGCCCTGGGGCCCCCCGCGGCAGCCCCGCCCGCCCCGCAGAGCACGGTGGGTTCGGCGGAGGGGGGGGAGTGGGCTGGAGGGGGGCGGGGTGGGGAGGGGGAGGGGCGGGGAGGGCGGGCGGCCCCGGAGGGGGGAGGGGCGGCGGTGGGAGGGAGGGGGAGGGGGGGGGCTGGCGGGCAGCCGGCCTTCCCGCCAGGCCTCGTCGAGGGTGAGCCTGCCAAGAACGGCTCCTCCTCGGTTTACGGCTCGGCGGGGAAAGGGAGTGGCGGGGGGGGGGGTCGAAGGAGAAGGGAAAAAAAAAAGAGAAAGAATTGACGAGTTTCGGGGCTTCAGTCTGGAGCTCGCGGAGCAGAACTCGGGGCGCGCATGCGTGCCGCTGGCTTCGCTCGATCTGCGGCAAGAGACGCTGGGGCGCGAGGGAAGCCGCGCCTGCGCAAAGGAGCGCCCTGTCGCCAGACTGCCCTCGCTTTGCGTGTCTTTTTGTACGTAAAGGCGATTTGGGCGGCGGGGCGGGGCGGGGCGGTGGGGGGGAAAGGAAGGTAGCCGGCGAGGTCCAAAATACCCTCGGTGTGGGTCCGGCGCTTGTTTTTCATGCGATCCGCCAGTTCTTTGTATTTTTGAAAGTGGTTTGCAAAGGTATCTTTTGTGATCTGTCGAAGGAGTTGGAAAGAGAGAGAAGCAACGAGGTTGCTTTTTGAGTCGTTAATCTGTCCGCTAAATAATACCGAAATAGGCTTGTCTATTTTTAAAAGTTATTTCAGTCTCTGCACCAGTGCTTCTCGTGCTATAAAATGCCATAAGAGGAAAATATAACAGTTGATTGGTTTGTGAACAGTGGGTGAACCCCATCGAGAGTTTCCATATATTTCATAGTGTTGTACGGAGGAAGCCAGGCAATTGATTTCATTCAATCATTCTTAAGGCATGGATTAGTGCAGTATTTTTCAACCTTGGACCTCAGCTCCCAAACTCCTCAGCCAGCAAGTTCACTGGGGGATTCTGGGAGTTGAAATCCACACATCTTAAAGCATGCTGGCTGAGGAATTCTGGGAGTTGGAAGTACAGACATCTTAAAGTTGCCAAGCTTGAGAAAGACTGGATTAAAATATTATGCAAACAATGCCAGTTAATAGGTGTCAAAAGGTCACATCTAGGCTACTGCAATAGTTATCTCTCTAGTAATCAAGTGATTAAGTAACACCTCTTGTAGTGACAGACATTATTCCATACTAGTCTTTTCCTACAACAGTAGAAACAGATAAGTGGTTTGAAAATGGGAGCATTGCAAGGTTCTGGTATTTCTGAAAACCAATTTGCTTAATTTAATTTAAATGTAAAGATGAGTTTGCATTTCCTACTAGGAAAGGCATGAAATAGGCCCTTTGTATTGTCTGATGTGTCTTTAGAGCTTAATTTGACTTGGAAATGAAATCTGTATTGGATTAGTCAGCTCGGTGTGGTAAGAAAATAGTAAGTTTTCCTATAGATAACATATTGCATCTTCAACATATATGTCCAGAGTAGGACACAGCAGAACAAAGGAAGCTAAAAAACAAACAGACATAAAAGTTGGCAGCAGTTAGGCAAACAGGTGTCTGTGGGAATAAAATAAAATGGTTTTAATGTCATGCCTCAAATGAGCTTTGTGGAATATTGCAAGGCAAGGTGTGTCATATTGAGAGGAGCCTTGTTGCTGGTCTTTGAATACAGCAGAACAAGCAGTTATGCTTTTGGTGTATGAGCAGGTTCATGTCCCTGTGTGTGGGTCTTTTGTGGTTTCAGTCATTCCTTTCATTTAACTGCTTGAATAGTGACCAGAAATGTCAAAAATCAATGTAAGGTCCTTCAGTTTGGGGAAAGATACTTCTATGATAATGAATGCTTGCTGCCATATTAAACGGCCGTCACTTGGATTAAGATGGGTGGCTATGGAAATTGGATGAATGAATAGATGGATGAATAAACAATTCAACAATTCAGTTCTGTAGAGTTGTACTTTGAATTACAGCATTGCTTAAATAATTTCAGGGAGTGAGATGTGGCTTCAGTACCCACCCACGATCTGCAATATGGAGGAAATAGTGAGGGGTTGCTTACATGGTTATATATGTAAAGTGCTTTGAAGTCATGACATGAAATTATATAATTTATCTAGTCTAATTTTAAGCTGGCGTCAGGCCAAGATTGCTTTGGTCACTCCCGGAGCTGACAGCTGTAAGGGAGAATACATCCCTGTTGGTTCCAATAAATCTCTCAGACACTTTTTTCCCTATTTTCAAGCCTCATACCCTTCCTGGCCTCCTGATGTGGGAGATGCCAGTTTGCAATGTCTCTCGCCCATTTTAGAATTTGGTATCTGAAGCTGGGAGGGGAGGAAGGGAAAGAGGTTTCAAATCCAGCTCTTTCTGTGTTTGCCTACTTTCTTTTTCAGAGCTCAGTGTTAAATACTATTCAACGTTTATTTAAAATAATGAAAGAGATAACTGGGAATTGCACCGTTACAATGATGGTTGGTCGCAGGGTCAGCCATAATTCAAGATGGTAAAAAATACTTGGTTCTCCTGCCCTGTCCTATTTTTCCCACCACAGCCCTGTGACTTAGGTTGGGCAGAAAGAAGAAGAAGAGAGAGCGCCCTGGACCAAAGCCATCCCAACTAGCTTTCACGCCTAAGAGAGACCTTGAATTCTCCATCTCCTGGTTTCTTGATCATCACTTTTACCACTATATCAATCTGGCTCTCACATTTTTCTATTGCAGAATAACAGGGTTGGAAGGGACCTTTAAAGGTCTTCTCATCCAAACCCCTCCTCAAGCAGGAGACCCAGGGGTAGGCAACCTTGGCTCTTTTATGACTCGTGGACTTCAACTCCCAGAATTCCTGAGCCAGCCTGGCTCAGCTTGGAAACCTCTCCCTTTCCCCTCAGCGTGGCTGGCTCAGGAATTCTGGGAGTTGAAGTCCACGAGTCATAAAAGAGCCAAGGTTGCCTACCCCTGCGCTAGACCATTCCAGACAAACGGCTGTCCTGGCTCTCCTTAAAAAGCCTCCAGTGATGGACCATTACTTTTTTTCTCTTTTATCTACCAAGGTGGTTTTTGTTTTTGAATCAATATCTGGCACAATAACAGAGTGGATACGTGCTAGTAAATTGAAACATTCCGTCAAAACAACGACCTTCTAATTAGAAAATAAGGCTGGTTTTCTTTCTCAACAGGAGCTCTAACCCAGCCCTGGGGTTTGATGAATTGTTGGTTGCAAACCAGCATTTCTTCCTTTAACTTTCATATACTGGGCTTACTATGTACTTATTCAGTTCAGTATAATTTTCTTCATTTTTCTGTTCATGTCTTCCCCAAATAAATGTGGACAGTAGAGTAATGTACTTAAGGAGAAAGCATGGTAAGGCCAGCGTCAATTTCCGTTGACTTTAGGTGGCAGTCTTTGATTAAAAGTTAGTTTCTAGAAATTTTGGGGGAGAAATCAATACAGAATCGCTCATTGCTCCAGAACCGGTATTTGTATCTTCTTTGCAACTTTCCAGCAAGGAACAAAGTACGTATTTTATAAAACACAATATGAGCACGAATGGTTCTGATAGGCTGCATTGCATCGATTCTTTGTGTGTCCCTTGGGTTTTCATTCATTCATATCCCGCCTTCATTATTTTCACCAATAACTCAACATACCCAACACATCTTCCTTCCTCCTCTTATTTTCCCCATATCAACAACCCTGGGTGACCCAGCTGGCTAAATGCCATAAGGTGGGAACAGAAGCTCACCGTCTCCTGGTGATTGGCCCTCAGCTGGCTTTCTTGGTTAAGGCAAGACTTGAACTCATGATCTCTTGCTTTCTAGCCTGGTGCCTTAACCAACTAGACCAGGGGTAGGCAACCTCAGCTCTTTTATGACTCATGGACTTCAACTCCCAGAATTCCTGAGTCAGCATAGCTCTGGGAGTTGAAGTCCATGAGTCATAAAAGAGCCGAGGTTGCCTACCCCTGGACTAGACCAAACTGACTCTCTCAATTATGGCAGTAAAGAATAACATCTACTCCACCCGAGACCTATTCATCCTGGGCTTTGCTTTGTGGCTATAGTAGTAGAATGCTCTATTTATTTGTTGTTTTGTGGCATGAAAATTACAAGAGGGGCGGGGTTTATACATTTATATGGTTTTTCAATTAAGTCTAAGCGTGTGTTTTAGAGAGGCACTTGTGTTGATGTGCCAATACTTGTGGTTTTGGCATCATTATAAGGGGGGAAATCCTCAGCATGGTTCTAGCCAGTTTAAGCACTCTCTGGGACTGAGCGTCTGGTTTCCTTCACAATAAAACTAGAGAAGAACAAATGTGCAATTGAATTTTTCATAGTACATATAATGCACATTTTGTGACACCTTAAAGATAAAGAGATGTGTCGTGTCATCAGTTTCTGTGTATCAGAACCTATTTGTGGAGTGATTGATCAGTGGAATGACTCACCTCCAAATGTTGTGGATGCTCCAACATTGGAGGTTTTTAAGAAGAGATTAGACAACCATCTATCTGAAATGGTATATGCTTTCCTACCTGAGCAGGGGGTTGGACTAGAAGACCTCCAAGGTCCCTTCCAACTCTATTATTCTGTTATTCTGATATAAGGAGTTCAGTTGGCCTAGGTGTAAAGTCATTTAGATGATGCTGTCAACTTTTGAAATAGAAAAGTGCACACAAAACATCTTTGTGATCTGTTATGGGTACATCTGATGTGACCTCATTTATTTATTTTTTTTTAAAAAAAACAGGTAGTCCAACATTTTTGTTGCCAGGCGAGATAGTTGATAGGCGAGTTTTGCCCCATTTTACGACCTTTCTTGCCACAGTCGTTAAATGAATCACTGTAGTTGTTAAGTTAGTAACGCTCTCGTTAAGTGAATCTGGCTTCCCCCGTTGACTTTGCTTGTCGGAAGGTCGTAAAAGGAGATCACGTGACACACACACCCCAGGACACTGCGACTGTCATAAATACGAGTCTGTTGCCAAGCAGCAGAATTTTGATCATGTGACCTTGGGGATGCTGCAACAGTCCTAAGTGGGGGAAAACAGTCCGTAAGTCACTTTTTTCAGTGCTGTTGTAACTTCGAACCGTCACTGGACAAACTGCAATACTGTGATAAGTCGCGGACTACCTGTGAGCTAATAAAGTAATAATGGTAATTGTTATCACTCAGTGTAAAAACTATGAGTCTCAGTGTAATTTGTGGGTCAGTGTCTACTATGGTGAATTATAGCACGTATGCTAGAAATAACAGCTAACTAGCCATCTTGAAATGGCTTCATCAGACGTGGTGTTTTTTTTTAAAAATTCCATTTATATCCCGCCCTTCTCCGAAGACTCAGGGCGGCTTACAAGCTTAGCAGTAGCCTTCATTCTATGTATATGCCTGCTTATTAGGGCTTTCACACACACCCCCAAGCGGCATTATTACAAAGTCAGCTTAATTGCCCCCAACAATCTGGGTCCTCATTTTACCTACCTCGGAAGGATGGAAGGCTGAGTCAACCTTGAGCCTGGTGGGATGCGAACCTGCAATAATTTTTCAGCATGGATTCTTACCATTTCTTTGTTCACCGAGCTCTATTGGAGGTCGTTTTCATTAGTGTTTGCTTCATTTCAGTTATTGACTTTTCAATCCAGCTTGATGCCTCTCTGTTTAAAAGAATGGAATCCACAAGCATCTTTGAGAACCTGATTAATAATCCTGGTATATTGACGCAAAGTTGTCCAAAGAGCTTTCAACTTAGATATGGATTAGCGTCTTGCTCACCTCTGTTATTGAGGGAGCGAGCACACAACAGGGGCAGAAGACAGGAGAAGCAACGGCTTAAGGAGTGTCCATATTGTTCCTGGGGCCACACTACGCTGGTGGTGTGGCCCACGTCCTTTGAATATCCAGCAAAATCAAAGTACGTCTTAGCTAAAATCAGCAACAATGTTAAGAAAAATATGTTTGCTTGAACCTGATACCACATAGCATACGTTTGGCATCAATATAACAAGGTTAATAGTGCTTAGACTTATATACTGCTTCACAGTGCTTCACAGCCCTCTTTAAGTGGTTTATTGTCCCCAACAATCTGGGTCCTCATTTTACTGACCTTGGAAGGATGGACAGCTGAGTCAACCTTGAGCCGGTCAGGATTGAACTCCTAGCGGTGGGCAGAGTTAGCCCGCGATTCTGCATTCTAAGCACTGCACCATTATAGCCCTTCCTTCCTTCCTTCCTTCCTTCCTTCCTTCCTTCCTTCCTTCCTTCCTTCCTTCCTTCCTTCCTTCCTTCCTTCCTTCCTCCCTCCCTCCCTCCCTCCCTTCTTTCTTTCCTTCCTCCCTCTTTCCCTTCCCTTCCTCCTTCCCTTCCCTTCCTTCCCACTTACCAATAGCACTGAAACTTATATACCGCTTCACAGTGCTTTACAGCCCTTTCTAAACAGTTTACAGAGCCAGCATATTGGCCCCAACAATCGGGGTCCTCATTTTACCGACCTTGGAAGGAAGGGTGAGTCAACCTTGGGCCCCATCAGGATTGAACTGCTGGCTGTGGGCAGAGTTAGCCTGTAATACTGAATTCTGACCCTTGTGCCGCTATGGCTCTTATATAGCGATAGCACTTAGACTTCTATACTGCTCCACAGTGCGTTACAGCCCTCTCTAAGAGGTGTACAATGTCAGCCTTTTACTCCCTAACAATCTGGGTCCTCATTTTACCAACCTCGGAAGGATGGAAGGCTGAGTCAACCTTGAGCCAGTCAGGATTGAGGGACTCGAACTCCTGACAGTGTGAGCAGAGTTAGCCTGCAATACTGCATTCAAACCACTGCGATGTAACAAGTCACATTTTGCCATGGGTTGGATAAACTCATCACTCTATGCCAGGGGTCTTCAAACTTGGCAACTTCAAGATTGTGGACTTCAACTCCCAGAATTCCTCAGTCAGCCCTGGCTCATTTTCTGCTAAAGTGTCAAGTAGTCTTTACAAACTACAGTAACTAGTACAGGCAGTCCTCCATTTACGACCACAGTTGAGCCCCAATTTTTTTGTTGCTAAGTGAAATGTTCGTTAAGTGAATTTTGCCCCGTTTGACCATTTTTTTCATGCCTCAGTTGTTAAGTGAATCACTGCAGTCATTAAGCTAGCAACACAGTTGTTAAATGAATCTGGCTTCCCCATTGACTTTTCTTGTAAGAAGATCACAAAAGGTGATCCTACGATCCCAGGACACTGCAACCGTCATGAGTCGGTTGTCAAGCATCTACATTTTGATCATGTGACCCTGGGGACGCTGTAACCGTCATAAGTCCTTTTTCCCCCAGTGCCGTTGTAACTTTGAACGGTCACTAAGTGAACGGGTTTAAGTGAAGAGCAACCTACAAGAGCTTTGAGCTCAGGGATTGCAGACCACTGTTATCGGTCATCTCTGCAACTTTCCAGATATCTGAGACTACAAATCACATTAGTCTCAGCCTGCTTAGCATTCTTGAGGGGCAATGAAAGAGATTCAGGTAGGAGGAACTGAATTAGGTTTCACTTTTCCTTGTGAATTGTGTCTCTGGGATCAATAGAGACCAAGATCTCTCTGTCTGCAACTTCACCCAGTGTCCATTTTCTTGTTGGTTGATTGGTTTCTTTGAGTGTTAGTAAGAAGAAGCAAAGCCCATTTTTTCTTTCGTAAACAAACCTTTTAATTACTTTAATAGTATCAGAGTTCTGTTTGTGTGGAGCTACACTTAATTCCTGGATGTGAATAGCTACCGCTTCATTTTGTTTTGAGTGTGTTTGTAAACTATATTTAAGAATATTCGCAGGGGAACTGGAATAAATTAGAGTCAGTCCGCTGTAGGTTTCTATTTCTTTAGATAAATGGGAGCTTGTTCTTTTTTTTTTTAAATACCCTGTAAGTATTAAATTATTCCTATTTTCAGAGTATCTTCTTTTATTTTTAGATGAATCTGCGTTCTGTATTTACTGCAGAACAACAGAGGATATTGCAGCGTTACTATGAAAATGGAATGACAAATCAGAGTAAAAATTGCTTTCAACTCATATTACAGTGTGCCCAAGAAACTAAGCTGGACTTCAGTGTAGTCAGGGTAAGTACTGAAGTTTCCATGCTCAAATTTACATAACAGTCTAACAGACACAGGTGTTTGCTTACCTTATCTACAGGGCATGGAGCTCTTTAAAAAATCAGTAGCTTTATGCGTCAGTAGAGCCCGTGTTTAGAAATTTTTGTTGAAAACCCAAGTTCTACTTTATTTATTAAATTTATTAAACTTATATGCTGCCCATCTCACTGTTGCATATCACAAAATGATAAAAAGGTTTAAAAAGTATATAACACAAAATGATTAAAATTTAAGAAGAGTATATTTATTTATTTATCTACCTTTTCCAACTTTGCTATTAAATTTCTAGTTTGATTTGTTTGTTCCTTTGCCTATTTATTTAAAGCAGTTGGAGCCCCCTTCCGTGTATTATAATCTGGGAAAGAAGGAACGCTTACATTTTCATAGGTGTGCAGCTGTATAGTTTAAAGCGTTCATACAACAAATTGCATTTGTAAAAAAAAAACTTATTAGGCAAGTCGGATTGTTATAATCGGTTTTGTAACACATCTACTGGTTTCCAGCTGCATGGTTGCTTGGTGGCAAAATTTTGTTTGCCTTTGCGAAATGAGTGAGAAATCCCTCACTCACAAAAGCAACTGTGCGCGCCAAGCCTAGTTAAATGCTATGATTTAGCTTAGTTATTTTAACAGTGTTAAGACAGAACACTTTGTGTGACACCTCTGTTCCACGAGCTGTGTTGGCTGCCAGTTTGCTTCTAGTTCCAATTAAAGATGCTGGTTTTAACCTTCAGTGCCCTTTATGGCATGGGACTGGGCTATCTGAGGGATTGCCCGACTCAGTTACATCCTCCCATCCCATTGGATCTGGCAGAGAAGGCATGCTACCATCAGCTAGGTACCTACATTTGGTGGACCCCAGGAGATATGTCTTCTTTGCCTTGGATCCCATCTCCACCACAATAACAACAACAATGATGATGATGATGATGGAAGGCACCTTGGAGGTCATCTAGTCCAACCCTCTGCTCAGGCAGGAAACCCTATACCATTTCAAACAAATGGCTGTCCAGTCTCTGCTTAAAAACTTCCAGTGTTGGAGCATTCACAAGTTCTGGAGGCAGGTCGTTCCCCCGATTAATTGTTCTAACTGTCAGGAAGTTCCTCCTTAGTTCCAGGTTGCTTCTCTCCTTGACTAGTTTCCATCCGTTGCTTCTTGTCCTGCCTTCTGGTGCTTTGGAGAATAGCTTGACTCCCTCTTCTTTGTGGCAGCCCCTTGAGATATTGGAAGGCTGCTATCATGTCCCCCCTCGTCCTTCTCCTCTTTAAACTAGACATACCCAATTCCAGCAACCATTCCTTTTATATGTTTCAGCCTCCAGTCCCCTGATCATCTTTGTTGCTCTTCTCTGCACTCTTTCTAGAGTCTCAACATCTTTTTTTACACCATGGTGACCAAAACTGGATGCAGGATTCCAAGTGTGGCCTTATGGAACATGCTTCTCCCCAAAATTAGATTAGCTTCATTCCTTTCAACATCACGAATGTCCCTCCAGACCCGGTTGTTATTAACTTAGATACCGCCCAAGAACCAGATACGTGCTTAGCTGGCTCCATTGTTGAGGTGGCCATTCTTCTCCTGTCTCTGCCCGGGTTTGTTTTTATTTATACATTCATTTATTTATTTTTAATATGGATGTGTGTATTTTTACATCTGTTGCTTCTAGATTTGTTACATTACTAAATTGTTGTAGGCCACCCAGAGTCGCTTTAGGTCAGATGGGCAGCTATACAAATTTGATTAATAAATAAAGTAGATGAAATTGAGTTGGCAAGCATTACCATCTGGGGCATGGCATTTGTTTTCAGAAAGTGTTCTTTGTCACAAAACTTGTCTGTTTCTCTTTTTTAAGGTCAGGGAGAAGGATGTAGCAGAATATTATAGAATACTATAGAATAGAGTAGAATAGAATAGAATAGAATAGAATAGAATAGAATAGAATAGAATAGAATAGAATAGAATAGAATAGAATAGAATAGAATAGAATAGAGTAGAATATAGAATTAGAATAGAATAGAATAGAATAGAATAGAATAGAATAGAATAGAATAGAATAGAAACAGGAAATAGAATAGAGTAGAGTAGAGTAGAATAGAATAGAATAGAATAGAATAGAATAGAATAGAATAGAATAGGAGTTGGAAGGGACCTTGGAGGTTTTCTAGTCCAGCCCCCTGCTGAGGCAGGAAACCCTATATAATTTCAGACAAATGGTTGTCCAGTCTCTTCTTTGCAGTACTCAATCTGATTTGGATAAGAGTTTGTAGATTGAAATGGCATTTTTTTAAGAAGCAACAAAGGTATCTGGTCTCAATTTGAAGAGCAACAGATTGATGGAGTATAGCCTAAATTATGCTTGGTTAAAATACCTAAAAGTTAGATATTGTGGCCAGAATACAATGATCATAATCCTTCTGTTTGGCATACTCAGTGAATTGCAGATTTCATTTGTTGTCAAGAAGAGACCAAATATCTTTGGGAAAGGTTTGTGTGGTAGTGAAGCGTCACGCGAAAATCCACGATCAAGCAAAACAAAGCATTTCTGGATAGAATTACCTCCAAACTATATAATAAAAAAGAGAACGTGTAATTATCCCACTCCTTCCCTCGGTTTTAATCTGTGGTTTTATTAATAAGAACAGGAGATTAAAAACAATGGGGAAAATTTCATGTAACATCTCCGTAAAATTTTAGGAGCAAAGGCAGGATATTTGATAAGATTGGGACCCCACCTTGTGCTTTGCTGCTGTTTTTTCTTTTCTTTTCCCCTTTTTGGTCATATATATTTGGCAGAAGAATGTTACAGTTCTTACAAGTTGTTTGACACTTGAGTTAACAGATTTTTCCCCCTCTTCCTGTTCTGTAGCCTGTGAAGAACAATTATAAATGCTTGATGGTCGGTTGCTTAGACCAGGGGTGTCAAACTCAATTTCATTGAGGGCCGCATCAGCATTGCGGTTGCCCTCAGGGGGCCGGGTGGGCGTGGCCTACTGGGTGGGCGTGGCTAGAGTGCGTATGGCCTGCTGGGTGGGCGTGGCCAGCTCTACATCGTTCGCATCAAGGGTGCCTATGGGGGCCTGGGCAGGAGTGGGACAGATCTGAGGGTCTCTGGCAGAAGGAGGGTCTCTGGGCCAGGGCCAAGGCAGTGGGGGCCGTTCCCTGACTGTTTCCAGGATGGCTTCGCAGGCCACATGAAACCACTTTGCGGGCCGGATCCGGCCCCCGGGCCTTGTGTTTGACATGTCTGGCTTAGATAGTACTGTTATGTATTGTTTTCTGGGTTGGTTGTGTCAAATTTCCAACGTATGGGCTTGCTTGACAGTTTGTTTCTTGTGGGTCAAGAACGGGATCAGCTTCTTTCTTTAAATGGCAGGTGTGGGCTGTTACAGCAGAGCAGCATTGTTGGGGCTCCACTCAATGGCTAGAACTTGTCGCCTTTGTGGTGACGCTTTTGGGCAAAAGAAAGGCTGAGAAATGAGAATTGATTTCCAAAAGAAACTGAACCACGTGACTTCTTCTAGTTCTGAGAATCAGGTCTTCCTCCTCTTGTCTCTTTCCTCTTTCCAGTTCCCCCCCCCCCACCGGTCTATGTGAAGATAATAAAAAAAATTATTTGATTTGACTCGGGTTTTTCCTTTGTACCTTCAGAACCCCTCTGTATACTTAATCGGACTCTCAGTCGGTTCTCTTTCGCAGTCACTGATGTGTCTTCTTTCTGCGGCATATGGTCAGAATTATGCATAATACATTAGTTACTCCTTATTAATCATAGATACATACACTGTTTGATACGGTACTATTAAGGCTCCTTTCCTGTGTTTGCTAGGCTTGGGAAATGAGGGCCCCATGTTTTTCATTACTGTTTTTTTTTAATCTTTGAAACTTATGTTGTGGCTAAAAATGCTTTTGCATAATGGATCCTCCTTGAAATATTTGCAGCAGTGTAAAAAACAACAACACAACTTACCATGAACATCCTATGCTATACAACAGGGGTCCCCAATCCCTGGGCTGCAGCCCACTACAAGGCTGTGGCCTATTCAGAACTGGGCCGCGCAAGTGGCTGGCCAGCATGCGTGCATAGGTCAACTTGCGCGAATGGCAGGTGGGCAGGCACTCCTGTGCATGCGCGCCAGCCCACTTCTTGCACAAGTCGGGATCCATGTCCCACTATTCGCGCAAGTCAGAGTGTGTGTGCACACAGTCCAGCCTCCCTTCTTGCTTGGCCCAGTTCCCTCCCCCCCCAGTTGGGTTGCAAAGGTTGAGGACTGCTGGCATACAAAAAAGAGAATTTCTGAGGAAAGTGTTAGGGGTAACTTGTTCCTTAAACTTGATGTGCAAAATAAATATTTTATTCAGTTAGTAAATCTCTGTTTCCTTATGGTAGAAGAAATATGAAACTGATATCTAATCATTAACTGATATCTAATCATTAACTGGACTGATTTGTATTATACATACTTTACAGTAGTATTGAAATAAGAAATGGTATTTTCATCAACTATATCATGCTGATCATCGCCACTGATGTTTATATACTTGTTAGATTTTTAGCAACGACCTGCCTTTTAAAAACATATTTTACATAAAGGAATCATAAAATAGAACTTGAGTGACATTTCTAAATATAAAACCATTAAAATTTAAGGGAAGTCAGTGCCATCAATGTCTTGGTAAAGATTTTTTTTCCTAGTTTCTCAAATCATTATAGTATTTAATGTAAAATTAAATATATAAAACAATCCTGGATATTGTAACTTCTCAAATGGATAGGTTCCTAGTAATATTACTGTAAGGGACGCGGTGGCTCAGTGAGTTAGGATGCTGAGCTTGTCAATCAGAAGGTCGGCAGTTTGGTGGGTCAAATCCCGAGTGCCACGTAACAGAGTGAGTGCCTGTTACTTGTCCCAGCTTCTGCCAACCTAGCAGTTCGAAAGCACCTAAAAATGCAAATAGAAAAATAGGGACCACTGCAGTGGGAAGGTAATAGCGTTCCATGCACCTTTGGCGTCTAGTCATGCCAGCCACATGACCACGGAGACGTCCTTGGACAAGCGCTGGCTCTTTGGCTTTGAAACGGAGATGAGCACCGGCCCCTAGAGTTGGAAATGACTAGCACGCATGTGCGGGGGAACCTTTACCTTTACCTAATATTACCGTGCATTAAGTCAGTGTTGAGTCAATATTGACTTCTGGTAACTGGAGTCTGGATAAGTCTCTGAAATTTCCTTGGCAAGATTTCAGATGTGTGGCATACCATTGCCTTCTTCCTAGGGCTGAGAGAAAGTGGGTGGCTCAACGTCACCTGTGGGCTTCATGGTTTAAGGCAGGAGTACAACTCCCAACCTCCCAATTTCTGGTTGGTGCCTTAGCCATTATACCGAACTGCTTTACATCCTTAATTACCTCAGTGTCTTTCATTCTCATCTAGATCAGTCAGGTACTGAAGACGTCAACGTTTATTATTTCCTCAGAACTTTAAACAAAGTTTCAGTTTGCAGATGTAAGGAAGTAAAAGCTTGTTTGACATCAAGATAGAAATGCTACCTTGAAGTCTAGCTGAAAATTATAGTTGAGGCCTGGAAAGCCACCTACCTTAGAATTATAGGTGAGGTGTGGAAAGCCACCTCGAAACCTAGCTGAAAATTATAGTCGAGGCCTGGAAAACTACCTAGTTGAGAATTACAGTTGAGCCGTGAAAGGCCATCTCGAAAATGCTGGGTGGAAAATTACAGATCCTCTTCACTTACAAATTCCTTTCTGTTTGCAGACGTGGGTTGGAAACAAAAGAAGAAAGATGAGCAGTAAGAACACGGTGGATTCTGGGGGAAGCCCGTCAGCCACGGCCACCAGCACATTGACAATGCCTCCAGAAGTGGCCGTTCAGAATGTGGTCAGCATAGCCCGTTCCCAGAGCCAGCAGTCCTCGTGGACGTCCGCCAATAATGACGTCATAGTCACCGGCATCTATAACCCGGCTACTTCGTCCGGCAGACTGGTTTCCGCCAAACAGACTAACTCCTTGATGAGCGATCTGCATAAAAATTCCCTTTCCAGGTCAGCCGGGAAGAGTGATCCCGAATTCCCCCGGCAGCACCTCGCGGTGACCCGCCAAGCTCCCCATTGTAAAAACGCTTCGCTTTTCCTGGGCGAGAAAACCATCATCCTCTCCAGGCAAACCAGCGTGCTGAATTCGGGAAATTCTATTTATAATCACACCAAGAAAAGCTACGGCGGCTCGTCGGTGCAGACCGCCGAACTAGTGTTACCTCAGAAGCCCGTTTTGTGCCACCGGCCGTACAAGATGGACCAGGTGGGGTGCCAGCGGTTGCAAAAGCCGGAGCACCCCATCCTCGCTTCCTCCGTTCCATCCGGACAGAGATCCAACATGCGAGATCCTTCCTGCAGCACTCACAACTTGGAAATCCGCGAGGTTTTTTCTTTGGCTGTTACCGATCAGTCCCTGGGAGGAGGCAGAGAGAAGAGCCTGGCGTCATCCGGAGAAGGCAGCTGTCTCTCGATCGCAATGGAAACCGGGGATGTGGACGACGAATACGCCAGAGAGGAAGAATTGGCCTCCATGGGCGCCCAGATACAAAACTACTCCCGGTTAAGCGGCACGTCCCTCCGCGTCGAGAATCCAGGATCTGGGTTTTCTGGATCCAGCAGGAACGCAAGTTGCAATTCGCACACGCTGAACGCGAGGAATTTGCACGACAATATCTTGTATCATAACAGAGACTACCGCTTGCCTCCACGGACCTCGTTGCACAGCGCCTCCAGTACCCTCTATAGCAGTTCTTACCCGTCAAGAAGTAACCTTTCTTCTCATTTTGCAGCATCCAATCAACTAAGGCTATCTCAGAACCAAAATAATTACCAGGTAATTGGCTTTTCTTCCCTAAGTTCCGAGGCTTAGGAAATAGTGTCGCCTACATTTTTTAAAAAATGGTAAATCAGGAACTCCAGCTAATGAGCGACTGTAAAGAGAAGTGCTACCTTGTTTTCTGCTACCAGGAAACAAGAACGGTTTTCTGTCCCCCCCCCCTTTTTTCATTTCTTTATATGTGCTCAATTTCCTCTTATGTCCCTGGCATTTCGATACATTATTCCTGTATTACAATTCTGATGACACCCTGAATTTGGATATGATCATTCTGGAAACATCTTCAGAACCGTATGAAGCCAAGAGTACATCTTGATTCACATTCTAGTTAGAGAAACATTTAAATCAATTGAAAATTTTTAAAAAAAACAACAACAAAAAACAAAAACCTTAGCTGAATTTACAAGAATTCAGAACCATTTGATATATTCAAGATTCAGTAAATGATTATTTATTCTGGGGGTTCTCAACCTAAGGTCCGCGGACCTCTGTGGGCTGTGATGTCTTCACAAGGGGTCTCTGAAGGCTTGAATAAATATTATGATTTAAATCTTTAAGTCTTGTGGTCCGTGTCCATGGTCTGTGGCCACAAAAGTTATTTAAAAGGAGGTCCGTGGTGAACAAAAGATTTATTCTCTCTAAGTCAGGTGTCTTAGAGAAAGAAGAATGGTTTATGTTCATCTCAAAAAAACAACAACATCCCAACACAGTTAGTTACACTTAAATCTGTTCTTCAGATGATTATCTGTCTACGCAGCATGCAAATGTACCTT
Source organism: Vipera berus (assembly GCF_964194415.1). Taxonomy (NCBI): domain Eukaryota; kingdom Metazoa; phylum Chordata; class Lepidosauria; order Squamata; family Viperidae; genus Vipera; species Vipera berus. Next base: position 11,031,925 of record NC_138214.1, read on the forward strand.
TGTGATAATTTTTTATTTTCTACAGATTTCAGGAAACCTTACTGTGCCTTGGATTACTGGCTGCTCCAGGAAAAGAGCAGTAAGTTAATCTTACTGGACCAACTTTCAGCTTTTGTGTTCATTTATTGCATGTATTTATTTATACACTACACAGCTCTGAGTAGGGTATAATAAATTTTAGCCAACAGTGAGAAGGATTTGTTATTTTTCCAAGAAACATTGCATGTAATCATTCTGATTTGAGTTGTTTTTATTTTGCAGCCCTGTAAATTTTGGGGGATTGTTATTAATGGAGGCAGTAGTCAGTTAAAAGTTATTATACTCTGTTATTCAAAAATCCTGTCCCTTAAGTGTTACAAATCAGCTTAATATTAATTATATCAATCAACAGCTTTCATTGTTGTGTTTCAGTGATGGCATCACAATAATAAAAACTGCTGGAAAATAGTTGTACTCATGAAGTATTTTTAAAAGCCAATGGAAAACCTAGTGAGGGTTAAAACAATGTGGCAATCTTCTTGGAAAACAAAATAAATCTTTTTAAAGATGAGCCTTGCTGATCCCAAGAATAATGAAGACAGTTTCAGTTGTGGGCTATCAAAATAAAACCTCCATAGTCCCAATTTATAGTCCCATTTCTACCGATTATTAGTCTCAAGTTAAATTCCGTCTGCTTCCAAATAGTTTTGTCTTTCTTTCGTTTTCCTCTCGTTTAATTTCAAGCAAATGAAATCACAGCTAGGCGGCACAAAGGAAAAGCAAAGTAGAACAGGAAGGCTGTGAATCTTTTGGTTCTGCAATAACTAAATATATCCTAAAAAAATAGTTTTGTACAGATTTTCTCTTTAATGTTGTTGGTTAACTATCTTACTATTAATTTGTGTTGATGTTAAATAGCCTGAATCTGTGCAATTAAAAATGCTTTCAAGACCATTTTAAAACCTGATTGCGGAAGCTGTAATCTAACAAACGGCACCAGTTTCTAGACTTTTATATAATCTTCATTTGCACAGGGAAATTCAAGTGAGTTTTGCAAATGAAATTTTCAAAGTAATTTGTCATTGTCTCTAGTTATGCTAGGACACAGGTCTGCAACCCGCGGCTCCGGAGCCACATGCGGCTCTTTCAGCCGTCTCCTGCGGCTCCCAGTCCTCTGCTATGTGTAGTCCCCCCCCCCCAAAAAAGTGGGACTAAAAAAGTTCAACCAATCAATTCAAATATGCATGGTAGGTGCATATCTCGCCTTGGCTCCACTCTTCAAACCCTGTTCTGTGCATGCGCACACATTTTTTGTGGCTCCCAGTTTTTCCTTTTGTGAGGGAACCAGTTCCGAGTGGCTCTTTCACTGTTTCAGGTTGCTGACCCCTGTGCTAGGATAACAAAGTACTCACAAGTTGGTTTTGTGACCAGAATAATCTTAGGTGCCATTTTTAAATGACTCATACTGAAAAGTGATCCAGAGTAAAGTTTCTTAACACTTTAAGCCATGGTATATAAATGGATCCTTAATAAATATAGATGTCCAATAATAAAGGAGTGAGCTTTTCTCTCGTATAATTTTGTGTATGATTGAACTGAATTATGGCCCACACTAATCCGTCCACTTCTCATTAATGCAGTCAAAATATTAGTGCGAATCAAGCCAATTTTTTATTTTTCATTGTTAGGAGGGAGCATGTATAGTGATCCCGATTTTAATGTTCTAGGAATCCTAGTGTAAAGATCAAAAATTCAAGTAATCTTTGCATTTTGAACAAAGTTTGGCCAGATCTTCTGAAAAGCTCATAAGCGAAATATGAAGCCTTTTCTGTCCCAAGACCTTATATTCTCCTTTTTAAAATATCAGATTAGTTATGTAGGCATCGACATAATAATTGCCTGAATCTTTTGTTAAGCTATTCAAGTTGCTGGACAACGTTTAATTTATCTGTTGTGAATTACAGAAATTATTTACATATTGCCTATCAGGTTCAGTGGTTGATCCTAAACTGCCAGTAGTCCATAATGGAGCCTGTACTATATATATATATTGTATTCAATTATTGTTTCTAGGTTTTTCTTTTGTTACCTTGCTGATCATTGACTCTAGTTATAAAAAAAATTAATTTGACTGTGGCATCTTTCTGGAACATTGCTTTTTGCAAGTTTCTGAGCTTTTAATAAGCTGTATTTAGTAATCTTTGCATATTTGTGCGTGCGCACCCATGTCCTTGTACGTTTCCCAAACAACTGTACATTCTGTTTTGTAAGGCAAAGGAAAATTCTAAAATTCTGCAGCTAAATACAGCCATTTTAATTGGGTACAAGTGACTAAGCTTGATGTTGAGAAGGGGTCTGTGACAACTCGCCGCAGACAACTCACCACGATCAGCTTGCCACGGACAACTCACCACGGGACAAGAGTTACACTAATATCGAAGAAATAATCCAATAGAATGGTTAAAGAAAGGATGCTAAAGGAGGGACAAAAATTAAATGTGAATAACAAAATAATTTTTAGTTATTTTAAATAATTGAATTGTGGAACTGTCCCACAATGAGTTATCCTGTGGCAAATTGGCTGCAGCAAAGTTGTCCCATTCTGGTTGAGAAGACCTTCATTTTCACCGTCTGTCCTCGTCTGTTTTTTGCACTCTCCATTGAGGTGGGGGGAAAAAGGTTATGTGCTTGTTTTACAGTTACAGGACCGTACACAATTCAGCGACCGAGATTTAGCTACGCTTAAGAAATATTGGGATAAAGGCATGACCAGCCTTGGATCAGTTTGCAGAGAGAAAATTGAAGCCGTTGCTGCAGAATTAAACGTTGACTGTGAAATAGTAAGGGTAAGAACCTTACGTATGTAGAAACCCAAAATAGCCTGGATGAAAGTTTTCTCTCTCTTTTTTTTTCTGAATTGCAAGAGTTAGACCGAAATAGATTGCATGTGTTATTGCATGGTTACATTAGCAAGCGCTCTGTTTCCTGTCTATTTATAGATATCGTGCCTTAGGTGAGACATTTATTGGTAGATACTATATGTTAGATGTCTGATACTTCAGTTGTTTTGCGATTTATATAGTTTTTCCTTTTAAAAAATGAGAATGAGAAGGAGTAACAGTTGTTTTCAGTTCTTCGTCACACACACACACACACACACACAAACGCACGCCCAAAAGAGGAAAAGACAGGAGCTATGCTTTGCATGTATAGAGTTCCAAGTATATTATCTCATTCATCTTTCCAATTTGCAAACTTGGCAAACTCTGCTTGAATACCTGGGGCTTTGAGAATAGAATATTTTTCACGGGAGAAGAGTAGTAAGAGCTGGGAGGTGGAGTAAAATGTGCCATCAGCTTAGAGTCCATGTGTTGCCACCAACAAGCCAAGTCCAGTCCCACTTATCTGGTCCCAATTTAGTGCTGACCCTTAGTTGACCAGATTCTTCTGCATAAACTTCAATAAATCATTTATGCTGCAATTGACATGAGTGATCCTGATTTTTTGAGCCTGATACACATTGCGCTCAATGAAGAGGCAAAGAAAGGCTGAGCATTCATGAGAATAAAGCTAGTCCTCAATTTACAACTATAATTGAGCCCAGATTTAGGGTCATAAGTTGTCCCAGTCATTAAGTAGGTCACCGTGTGATTGGTTTCGAATTTTACAACCTTTTTTGAAACAGTTATTAAATGGTGTATAACCTCCCCAAACATTTATTGAATATTCAGAGTTCTGAGCATCCTATATCTTTCTGGGGGCCCCCTAAAAACTGCATCAAGTGCAGTTTTTAGAGTACATAATCCTGTGCACATCTCACAGGTGCTTTTAAGTGAGAAATCAGATATAATTAGGGCAGCCCTTGCCATCTAATTCTTTCTCTGTAGTTCTTTTCTTAGCCAAATCTTGTAATTGCCATTAAGGTGCCTCTAATCCTAATACTTCAGTACGGTACATTTCAGACATCCATTTATTTATAATCAATAAGTAAACAGCTTTTCATCCAAAGCTAATTGGATTAGAGGTGATAAAATTGGAAGAGAAGAAATGAGAACATATGTTGAAATTCCATTAAGCTTCTCTTGAATCCTAAATCTTAACGTGGAATTGCCGCCCACGTATCTCCAAACAAACTTCAATAATTTGAGTGTGTTTCTTCTTGAATGATTATTATTTATTATTATTATTATTTATTAAATTTATATGCCGCCCTTCTCCCTAAGGACTCAGGGCGGCTCACAACAATAAAAAATTAAAAAACATAGAACACAAAGATTAAAAAAAATTAAACAATAAATAAAGAAATAAAGGACAATTTAAGCCGATAAAAACCAAATTTAAAAACCATGATCAGTCCAGGCCCACTTGTTGGAACAACCATGTCTTCAAGTCACGGCGGAAGGATCGAAGGTCAGGGGCCATCCGCAGCTCCGGAGGCAGTTCATTCCAGAGGGTCGGCGCGCCCACAGAGAAGGCCCTCCCCCTGGGGGTCGCCAGCCGGCATTGCCTGGCCGACGGCACCCTGAGGAGGCCGACTCTGTGGGAGCGAACCGGGCGATGGGAGGTTGACATTGGCAGCAGGTGGTCTCGCAAGTACCCTGGGCCTAAGCCATGTAGGGCTTTAAAGGTAATTACCAGCACCTTGAATCACACCCGATTGTTGTTGTGATTGTGGCTTGCTTAGCATTTCAGCTTTGGGACCAGCGATAAGGTCTTAAATGTTTTTCCCCGTATCTGTTTCCTTGCTCAAGACTTGGATCGGAAATAGGAGGCGAAAGTACCGTTTGATGGGCATTGAAGTGCCTCCTCCTCGAGGTGGCCCTGCCGTTTTTTCGAGCCACTCTGATTCCAGTGATAAATCGGTACCCATTCCAGGAGACGACCCCCTGACTGATATAGGAGAGGATAATGACAGGAATGATGAAGTATCCATCTGCTTATCGGAAGGAAGCTCCCAAGGTATTGAAAGCTGTCATTGGTGTTCTAGTGTAACGCGTGGGGCCTTCGGGATTTTACCGTACGTCCTTGACTTAGGGCCAGAATTGGGACCAGAGTTTCCATTGCTAAGCAAGGCATTTGCTAAGCGAGTCAGGCCTGATTTTATGACCTTTTCCGCCATGGTTATTCAGTGAATCACTGCAGTTGTTAAGTGAACCACATGGTCGTTAAGGAGCCGAACTTCCCCCTTTGACTTTGCTTACCAGCAGCCAGCTGGGAAGGTTGCAGATGATGATGATGATGATGATGGAAGGGACCTTGGAGGTCATCTAGTCCAACCCCCTGCTGGTGCTCATGTGACCCTGGGATGCTGCAAATACCGTAAATATGTGGCACTTGGCATGCGCCCAAATTTGCCCGTGTGACTATGGGACGTTGTCAAGAGTTGTAAGGGTGAGGAGTGGTTGCAGGTCACTTTTTTCAGTGCCATTGTAAGTTCCAACAATCGCTTGTAAGCGGTTGTAAGTCAAAGACTATGTTCCAGGTAATCACCCATTATTTCCTGGATGGTCCTTCTATCTTATCCCCTCAGTTCTCCAACTTTTCTTTCTAAATAATATGGGCCCCCATTTCTTTCTTTCTCAGTGCTGCCTGGAGATGCCAGAATTGAAATCTGGATCTTCACCTTACTGATCACATCTATTGCTGCCAAGTGATTGCCTTTTCCCCAACTAACAATAGAGTTGTTGGAAAATAGAGAATGTGCCAGAATTGAATACATATCAAGGAAATCTGGTTTATTTGACATACCGAGAAATACCAGCAACGAAGACCCTGTGCACATATTTATAAAACACAAAGCAGTGGAGGAATCTTTTTAGCATTTATCTTGTAGTTATTTTTTTTTGGGGGGGGGGGTCAGGGATAATTACTCAGGAGTCACCCTGGATTAAATGTTGTGTTTTTATCTGAACTCCCCTGTTTAGTGAGCCTTGGTTGAGCAGTGGGCTAATGCCTCCTTAAGTAACACCAGCTGCCTGCAATTAGTGCAGGTTGGAGTCCCACCAGGCTCAAGGTTGACTCAGCCTTCCATCCTTACGAGGTAGGTAAAATGAGGACCCAGATTGTTGGGGGCAATAAGCTGACTTTGTAATAATGCCGCTTGGGGGTGTGTGTGAAAGCCCTAGTAAGCAGGCATATACATAGAATGAAGGCTACTGCTAAGCTTGTAAGCCGCCCTGAGTCTTCGGAGAAGGGTGGGATATAAATGGAATTAAAATAAAATAAAAATAAAAATAGTGACTTATGACTAGCTATGTATTCTGCTTTATTTCTTCCAAGTTGACAATATGCTATTTCTTCCAAAGGCATTGGTGATCAATCAAGGAAGAGGCTTCCATGGGTCAACTTTATACAATGTTCCTCACATGTGGGATTGTGTTATGAATTTTCTATCAATACACCCTAATCCTAGTTAAAAAGTCAATCTGGGCCAGGATGTATGCCCAACATAATTTTGCTTCTATATCTTGTCTGAATATTTCATTGCTCATTTGGACAATCCAAGTCTGGATAAAGTTTTGCTTTTCAGGCTAACTCTAAAGGGATAATTAATTTTTCAGTAGAAGAGAGGGATAGACTCCTGACTTGGCACTGATCTTTTAATACGGTTGGAATGATCCTTTAGTGTTGGATCCCATTCTTAGTAACCCAACAAGTGACAGAGGCAGGCTGTTACGATGCTAGAAGTGTGTTTTAAAATGTACAAGCAACAATAACTGTGTCAAGTTAAAAGTGAACACGGGTTCACATTTTACCGACTTCACAGTTCAGCTAATTGCGCCTGGTGCTTTTGACTGGAACAAATTGCCAAGGTTTTGCCTTGGGTACTTCAAAAATAGCCTGTTTCTAGGGCACGTTAATGGATAGATAGATATGCCAGGCTCAATCTCATCATTTTGTTTAACCAATTTGGAGAAGGCAAAGGTAAAAAAATATAAAATAAACAAATCTGAGAACTTGAACGCTTCTGATGAGTCTGTCAGAATTTCAGTTACAAAGAGAATACGATAACAACACAAAATTGGCTGGAAGTAACTTGAAAGCCAAGCGCGTCGCTAAAAATCTGCAAATCTTCTTTTCGCCTGAGGTGAAAGAACTCCTCCGACAGCAAGAGGACTTGAGAAGTAGAACATTCTGCAGCTCTAGCAAGAAACTATCTTAAAATTAATTGAGTCTGACACTCTGAGGCCTACGATGGAGCCATCAAAGAGAGGTACCAAGAAGATCGCTCTGATCAATGCATAGACATTCAGTTTTGCAGCTACTAAGATTGTTGGATGAGCAGGCCCAAAAACAGCCAGTAATGTGATTGAAGCCAGGGAAACAGACCCTCCTCCTCAGTCAGCAGGAGTGCTGATTTACCACCAGCCTATCAAGTACTCAGAAAGCGAGGGCTGGGCAGCACAAGCAAATGACAGCCAACGACTTAAAAGCCAGCCATCAACACACCCCAATCAACATCTAAAAAAGCTACTTACAACAGGCACACTAAATACCGCACAGAGAACAGCACACACTCTGCTAGAGAGAAGTTCCCTGAAGATGGGCTCCAGCACGAGTCCAAAAGCTCAATTACAAAACCTCTGGTTCCAGCGGCCAACTCAGATTGGATCCTGTAATGCGTAAACAAGTTGCAGGATAAATACTGGGGGTTTTTTTAACGATACAAGCACAGAAATACTTGTTTTTTTATACTTCAGCGATGATGATGATGTGTTTGTGCCTCCATAAAATACCAAGCTACATCCATTTTACTGTTCAATGCTTCCTAGATGTGAAATAGGTTGCTATTTAGCATGAGCTGTTCAGTTACCTGCCTTTTTGGAGGACTGGGGAAAACTTAGCTACAATTAAAGAGGTTAATTTATTTTCCATGCAGGGAATTCTTGAAAGTCGTTTTCTGTGTCAACATGTTCCTACAGAATTTCCTGGTTCTATAATTCTAGAATTACTTCTAGAATATTCTAATACTAGAATACCTGTTCTAGAACAGGCGCAGGTCCCTGCACCTGTTATAAAGTTATCACCACAGGTAGTCCTTGACTTACCACAGTTCATTTAGTGACCATTCAAAGTTACAACACCACCACCACACAAAGAAAGTGACTTAGGAGCATTTTTCACACTTAACGGCCTTTGCAGCATCGCCATGGTCATATGATCAAAATTGGAAGGCTTGGCAACTGGTTCATATTTATGACAGTTGCCATGTCCCAGGGTGGGGGTGGGGGTGTCACGTGATCCCCTTTTGCGACCTTCTGACAAGCAAAGTCAATGGGGGAAATCTGGATTCACTTAACAACCGGGGTTAACTAGCTTAACAAGTGCAGTGACTCCCTTAACAACTGTCATAACAGAAATATAATTTTATCATATTTTATCTATATCTTAAATTATTGTACACTATTACAATTTCATTTTAGATTGTATTTTATTACCATTTCATTTTAAATCTTATTTTATTCTAATTCCATTTTAAATTGTATTTTATCAAATTCCATTTTAAATTGCTTTTATCAAATTTTAGTAACAATTTGTTGCTGGAAGTTTGCACTCTGATATGACCCAGGGGCTAATCAATAAAGAATTATTATTATTATTATTATTATTATTATTATTATTATTATTATTATTATTATTATTATTATTATTATTATAACTGTCATAACATGGGGCAAAATTCACTTAACAAGCGCTTCCCTTAGCAACAGAAATGTTCAGCTCAATTGGGGTCATAAGATGAGGACTTTCTGTATGTCTGCTGTTTGAGTTGGACAATGAAAGGAAAGGATTCACTTTATTCCCGAAATGTAGTAGCTCATAGCGGTGAGGGGAGACACTATTTCTTGAAATGAAAGTAGCTAACATTGGGCACGCTATCAAAGCAGCCGCTAAGCAAGAAATAACTCTACTCTGCTTTTCTGTGTAATGTTTTACTTGATCATTTTTAATGGCCACCAGACTGTTTCTGCCATCTCTTGATCTTGGTTCCATAGCTTTATCCCCAAGGCTTAAAATTCACACTAAACTGTAGCTTAAAAGAAAACTTTTATAAGATGAGGTATCGCTGGTATTTAACGCCAGATAGGTTATCTAGAATGTATAAAGGTATCTCGAATGAATGTTGGAAATGTACATTTAAAGAAGGGGCTTTTTTATCATTTATGGTGATAAAGCAAAGAAACATTGGAGTAGGGTTCATAGTTTAATGCAGAAGATTCTTAAAGTGAATGTGAAGATTTAAATTGGAAACTTTCCTTCTGGGTCTAATGGAAAAAGACTTGGAAAACTGGTTAGTTTCGACAGTGGATATCTCTCATTTCTGCTCTTCTTTGGCCTTGGTGAGATTTGAAATCTAGCTCCACATTAATAACAGCGGAGGGAGCGAAAACCTCCAGATCAAGTCCTAAACACGCATCTTGCTTCCCAGTTTTTATCCTTTTTCACGAACACCAATGATCTGTTGACTAAACTAGAAATACCATTAAAGAGGTGCTCAGTATCTGAATAATGGTTCATCATTATTTGTCTCACTCCCGTGGCCCCAAAGATTTAATTCTAGCATTACTATTTCAGAAGAAAAACAAGAGGATTTAACAGGATGATTTTATCCTGAGAAGAAAAGAAAAAACAGAAGTTCCAGCAACCGTGTGCTTTTTTTTTTCTTTTCGATTTTGTTATTAACTCTTTTAATTGCAGTATATAGACAAATTTGATTTTACTTAAACAAGACGTTTATCATAACGACCTGTGACGTGGGAGCGGACACACTTTTTCTTTCTTTCTGAGGGATTTTCTGGCAGTCTTTAGATCAGCACGTTGCTTAGCACTGCATCGCTGTTTATTTCTTGCAGAAGAACACAATGAAGTTCTTCCAAGCGAAGACATTGGCCACAAAGAAGAGGACCACGCTACTGTGTCTTCCGATAATGTGGTGAGAATGCTTCCTAAAATCAACTTACCGAATTAAAAACCCCAAAGCTTGGTGGACTGATTATCTGAAGGGCTTTGTGTTGTGCCGTAGAACTGGGGAGGAGATCGGGGGGCGGGGAGGAAAAATCACCTTGGACAGCTTTTGTGGAGGACGACTTGTGTCAAAACGTTTCCTTTCAAAAATGACATATGCTGTCTGCTTTTTCCTTCAAGAAAATAGAAATAATAGACGATGAGGAAAGCGATATGATAAGTAATTCCGAAGTGGATCAGATGAGCTCTCTTTTGGACTACAAAGTAAGTGCCTTCCATTTTTTGCTCAAGCAGAAAAACCATTATCCTCTAAATCAGAGGTGGGGGAACAATGGCCCCTTTATGACTTGGCAGACTTCAACTCCCAGAATTCCTGCTAGGAGTTGAAGACCACAAGTCATAAAAGGGCCATCATTTCCCCCACCACCACCACCACCACCCCTATTCTAAATATACAGATTTTATTTATTTTTTATTTTAATTCCATTTATATCCCGCCCTTCTCCGAAGACTCAGGGCGGCTTACAAGCTTAGCAGTAGCCTTCATTCTATGTATATGCCTGCTTATTAGGGCTTTCACACACACCCCAAGCGGCATTATTACAAAGTCAGCTTAATTGCCCCCAACAATCTGGGTCCTCTTTTGATCAAAGAATTAAATTAAGAATATGAAGGTCGGTCCAAGCCAACACAAGGTGTTGTAGCTTCTGCGGTTAGAAATCAGGAAGACAAGATAATCTTAAAACCTCAAACTGTGGTTCAGATAAGCTGGCTGTTCAAAACCAGTTCCCTTGTTTCTCAGCCCATCTAATGCAAGCAGGGAGATTTGTTTTACTATCAACCCCCGCCACACACCCTCTTTCCACTCCCCTCTCCCTTATGTTAAACAGAGGTTGCATTTCAGTCAAATGAGCACATTGGAAATATCGTGACCCTCATTGGTTATGACACCTAATACAGGTTAGGCGTCCTCAATTTTCAGTCATCGTTGACCCTGGCAATCACGGTCATGAATTGTGACGGTCGTAAAGTGGGTCACCACATGACTGGACCTGTTTTTCACAGCCTCTTTTGAGGCAGCTGTTAAGTAAACCCATTATTTGCTACCGGTCGTATTCCCCCCCCCACACACACACAAACTAGAAGTAAATGCCACTTTTCTGTCAAATTCAAGGTGCTAACAATGACATACAAAGCCCTACATGGCATGGGTCCGGACTACCTACGGGAGCACCTTCTGCCAATGTCAGCACCCCACCGTCCTGTGCGCTCCCACAGAGAGGGCCTCCTCAGGGTGCCACCGCTCAAGGAATGCCGGCTGGTGGCCCCCAGGGGGAGGGCATTCTCAGTGGGTGCGCCAGCCCTCTGGAACTGCTTGCCTACCGAAATCCGGATGGCCCCCGACCTCCGCACCTTCCGGCGCGACTTAAAAACTTACCTGTTCCAGCAGTCCGGCCTGGCCTGATAGCTCTAATTGGGGTCCCAGTTTGTTTTGACTATTGTTTTTCACTATTGTTCAATCTGTATACCTACCTTACTCTGTACACCGCCCCGAGTCCCTCGGGAGAAGGGCGGTTTATAAAAACAAACAAACAAACAAATAAACAAATAAACAAACAAATAAATAAATAAATAAATAAATAAATAAATAAATAAAACTATTGTAAATTGTAATCACCTGACTGTAAGACTTTACAAACAAGCATCAAGATAGGTTGGTTACGAAGCATCCAAAATGTGTTCACAATGCCTTTTGGGTGGGGTGTGTGGAAGGGCAAAGCCAGCACTCCAAACCTAGTTCATAAGTAACTTGTCAGGAGTCTCTCATTACTTTGAATGGTTCACTAAGTGACGGTCATAAGTCGAGGAATACCTGTATTTCTAACAAACTGGTTAAATTTATCAGAGGATATGGAGGGTGAATGAGGAGGGGTTTTTTTTTTTTGAAAAAAAAAGGTCACACTGTGTGGCTTTTATGAAGTCTATTATGAAGCGGTGAAGATCCTTTAATACGTATAGTCCGCAACGGAGCCCAAAATTTCTGTCATTAAGTGAGTTTTGTCCCATTTTACGATCTTGCTTGCCACAGTTGTTTAGTGGATCACAGCAGTTGTTAAGCTAATAACCGGTTGTTAAGGGAATTGACTTTGCTTATCAAAAGGTCGCAAAAGGTTGATCACATGACTTTAGGACACTGCACCGTCATAAGTATCATCTGAATTTTGAATCACCTGTTCATGGGGATGCTGCGAAGGTTCTAACTCTGAAAAATGGTGCTAAGTAACTTTTTTTTAGTACCGTCATAACTTTGAACAGTCACTAAATGAAGTGTTGTAAGTCGAGGACTATATAACCTTCTTCATCCTGCTCCACCTTCGTGTGCAAGTGTAGCACTCGGTGCTGGAAAGTCTTGAGTACAAATTAAGGACGGTGAGAACATAACTCCAGGCAGATGGTGCTGAAGCAAACATTTTTAGAAGTAGGATGAATGACTTTATTTTTTAAGGCAGAATGTTCCAATTTCACCAGCTTGTAGATTACAGGCTAATGTTTGGTTTTGATGCCATATAAGCAACAACAGTTGGGGACTATGATAAGGGCAGCTTTTTGCCAAATTTGCAAAGGTTACATCTATACATAAGAATTGGAGGTGGATCACTTCTAACTTAGATTTCACTTGGTGTAACTATAGAACGCATCTTATCCTAGAACAATGCCAGGCTTAAAGTAAATGGCAGCCTTTGAAAAACACAGAGTATGTGTGCAGTTGACCTTCACATATTTACTTCATGATCCCTACTTTAAGAGAAAGTGCAGTGCCAGATGAATATAAATGTGAAGAAAGTGGCTTTTTTTTCTTCAGGATCACTTCCCACTAATCTAAATAGTGTGACGTGAAAACTACCAAAACTTGTTATTGTTGAATTTTGATAAACAGCTATTCTAAGTTAAATGAGCTAATGTCTGAGAAAAACAGGCTATCCATATTTTTTTAAAAATGGAGTTCCAATCCTATTGCCCTGTTTGTTGTTGAAATGTGGGAAGAATATTTCCTAGTTACAAAAAATGAAGGAAGGAAGGACGGAAGGAAGGAAGGAAGGAAGCAGAGAGAGAGAGAGAAAGAAAGGAGAGAAAGAAAGAGAAAAAGAATTGATAGATAGATAGATGATAGATAGATAGATAGATAGATAGATAGATAGATAGATAGATAGATAGATAGATAGATAGATAGATAGATGTATTTTGCTTGTGGATTTTAGTGTTTGATTGCTGCTGTGCTTTATTATTTACTATTTCTCATTTTGAGAGTATATTGGTAAAATGTTTTGTAAATTTATTATAAATACAAAAATAATTTTGTGTCTCAAATCTATGAGAATGTGATCCGTTTTTATATTAATATTGGCTTTTTTCTCAAGCATAAAGCTCCATATATTTGCACCACATATTTGCAAATATAGCTCCTCTTTTTAAAAAAAAAACCAAAAGGGGGAAAAACACACATTAGAGAACAATTTAACTCCCTTACAAAATGAAGCATTATACTGAAAGTTATATGGAATTTTTTTTCTCTCCCTCCAGAATGAGGAAGTAAGATTCGTTGAGAGTGAACTGGAGCATCAAAAACAGAAGTATTTTGAACTTCAGGCTTTCACTAGAAGCTTGATACTTGCTGTCAAAACAGATGATAAAGATCAGCAGCAGGTAAGGCTGAAAAAAAGAGGGGGGGGAACTTTTGTCACTTTTAAAGGGACTGAAGGCCTCTGCTATGAAGCTCATGGAGTTGAAGTCCATGAGTCATAAAAGGGCCGAGGTTGCCTATCCCTGCCTTACGCCATTTCAGACAAATGGCTGTCCAGTCTCTTCTTAAAAGCCTCCAGTGATGGAGCACCCACCGCAAGCCATTCCACTGGTTAGCTGTTGATGTGGTAGGTGCCCAAACTCCCAAGCATAATAAATGGCCACTTTTTCACTATCCCCATTTTCTTTGTCATGCAGGCCCTTCTAGCCGACTTACCTCCCGAATTGGAAGAGATGGATTTCAACCATACATCTCCAGAACCTGACGATACCTCATTCAGCTTGTCCTCTTCGTCCGAGAAAAATGCCTTGGACAGTTTGTGATCTTTCTGACAAAGGAAACCCACACAGTATAGTTTTGTCCTAACGTGTGTATGTTTTGAACCGATTACATGGGGGTTAACCAATATCCTTAAAATATGAAGGAAGAACGTAGGGCGGGAAAGCCGGCGAGCCAGTTGTATATGGAGGGCATCCGGATAGTTTCCCGCAGATTCAGAGTTTTGCTGTTGATAAATGTGAACGCTACTTGAAAGCTGCTCCTGGCAGCTCTCTCTCTTTTGACGATGGTACCTTCGTAACAACATGAACTTAATAATAAGCCCTTGACCTAACGAGGGCACCGAGAATGGAAGAATAATAATCAATTATGTTAATAACTACAGTCCTTCCTAATGTTAACCCGTCAGTCCTACAGTGTGATATTTTGCCTTTTCTTGTTCTTTTCCCCTTCTCAGGTAGATGGACTGGTCGCTGGAAATTATGGGTTTCAAGAGATCAGTGGGGATAATTTGGGCCTTCACTCAAATGATGATCATTCTAACCAGGGAACAGACAAAAGAAGTATTGGTCTCTTTTCTTCTCCTTCCTTTTTTCCTGTATATAGGAAAATCCTTGTATCTTCTCTTCATCTTGGGATGATGAAATATCCTGGAATATTTTCATTACTGAAAAAAGAAAAGCAAATCTATTTATCTTAGCTCTTAATAAATTATTTTGTGTATATCAGCAGGTGGAAATTCCAAGCAAGCAAGCAAGCAAACACGTGACTCTTTTAAGTGCACAGTTCAGAAAAAAAACAAACACAATTTCCAGTTGCACAGCCTTCCTCTTTAGTACACTGTAGAGATTGGTAGTAATAATCCCATAAAGCTGCAAAGATCCAGTATAGATCCATGTCTGAAGATATGCTTGTGGCTTACTTACAAGTGACTGGTCCCTGAGCAAGCCTCATATGAAAAAGATGAAAATGTGTTTGGCAGAAATTGTGACTCAAGAGAAGAAGAAAAAAAAACTTCATAAGTGGTGTGAGACATTTTGATGAGAATTCTCTTGAAGGGGAAATATATTCCTGGACTTTTAATGTGGAACAGTTACTTAGTCCATATACTTATTAAGATAATTGGTTTTTTTTTAAAGAAACAAACAAACCAGCTAGCAAACACTAATGTATGGATTAGCTCTGAATAGAATGTAGCAAATGTACAACACATTTATGCAGCCAGGCTTAAAAGTTATTTTGATGGATTTTGGGGGCAATTAGTAGGCCGTGTAGACCTGACCTCAGCGAGAAATATATTGGAGTTCCTCCATCTTTGCTGTTTGCATCAAAATGCTCAGAATAACTTCTAAGAGTCCAATGGTCCTCTTTTTTTCAACTACTGCTGGAAACTTAAGATTAATGTTTAATCTTAAACTTTTTTTTTTAGAATTTTGATCTAAAGTTATGTATGTCGTGTCTTAAATAGGATAATGAAAATGTTACTTACCAATTTGTACGCTTTGTTCTTTGGGATAGTATTTAACTGATTGATTAGGTGCTTGTCAAGTCCATGTTGACTCTTAGCGACCACGTAGTTAGGTTTTTATCCAGGCTGAGACGTCCCCGGTGTGGCCTTGTAAGGTCTCTCAGTGCTGCCTTCGCAAAAGCGTAAGATAAATAAGAGACGCTCTCTTGATGCTCCATAGCACAAACCTGGAAGGCACAGTTGTCACATTCTACGGAAGTGTTGGTAAGAAAACTGCTGCGTAAGAAAACTGCCCTCCCTCTTCTAGAGTCCCCTTGTACGTTATTCCGTAAATTCCAACTCGCGGTTTCTTCACCTCAGCTGCCACCGCCTCCTTGCCCTCTTCCTTGCTTTTATCTCTCGGCTCTCTTCCTAGTTGCTCTCTTAAGAACGAAAAGCACAGGAGAAGCAAGATTGCGACTCCTTTTTTAGCCTAAGAAGGTTTTGCCAGGGCCAGGGAGGGAAGGGTTTTGCAACTTCACATCTTGCAGAGGAGAAATTAAGAGAGGGTTGTTTTTTGTCCCCCCCCCCCCCCGTCTAATCGCACCTCTGGGTGAAAGCGAATGTACTGCAACTATGAGCAATGATGTATTTCCTCTCAAGTCAACGTCAAAAAAGAACGGTGGGCTTGGGTGCCGTTCTGCATCAAAATCCAATGCCAAAGAAGGCTGTATTCTTTTGGCCCATGTAAATTATGCAAATTTATTGGACACGGGATAATTAGGGTTTCCCCCCCCCCTTTTGTTAATACTGCTCTTGTTTGCTTTCTGGAAAGGAGGACTCTGCTTGTTCCTCTACCTCCAAACCCTGGAAAGCTCATGAAGGCCACACCTCTGGCTTCTGAGTTTTCAGCAAGCATTCCTTAAAAGTTCGTATATAGCACAATTAGCAGCAATAAAACTAAATCGACGAGATTTCTCAAGAAGCTGTTCTAGGCTCACTGCCATGTTGATAGTTACGTCTGCATTACGTGGCCTTTGTGACTTGTTTCTGGAGTCACGAAATGCAGCTTGAAGTGCTTGTCGTCAGCACTACGTGCATTTTGGAAAAAAAACCAAACAAAATGAATGTAAAAGGTAGGAAGCAAGCTGAGGCAATGCATGATAAGGCTGGCCTAATAGAGAAGGAAGGTTGTGATGGAGAGCCCAAAAGATGACAGGGAAAGATCTGCAGATCTGAACTGCATGTTGTTTTTAGGGCAAGCACCTGTTGTTTCAAATCCCATTTCTATTTGCATTTGCTTAGCCCAGGGCTCTTCAAACGTGGCCCTTTTATGACTTGTGGACTTCAACTTCCAGAATTCCTCAGCCAGCACGCCTGGCTGAGGAATTCTGGGAGTTGAAGTCCACAAGTCATAAAAGGGCCACGTTTGAAGACCCCTGGCTTAGCCAAATGCACTGCAACTGATGTTAGGAAGAGAAGGGATGTCAGAAAGACCTCCAGGATTACTTAGGCCAGTGTTTCTCAAGATGTGTGGATTGCTGTGCTGGCTGGGGAATTCTGGGAGTTGAAGTCTACACGTCTTAACAGGTACCAAGTTTGAGAAACATTGATCTGGGCCAGGTGTGTCCAACCTATGGCCCACGGGCCACCTGCGGCTCAGGACAGCTAGCGATGAGGGTCCAATAAGACTGTAAACTTTTAACATCATTGTAAACTAAGTAACATCATCAGTAGCACTGATAACATTACCTAGTTTGGGTAATGAAACATCTGCAAGAAAACAAGCAAGCTCAGAGAGCACCAAGGACCCCTCATGGTCAACTTTTAACCTTCTGTGATTTATATACATTAACTCTGTTCTGTATTTTACATGTGGCCCAGGACACTTCATCCGATGTGGCTGAGACAAGCCAAAAGGTTGGACAACCCTGATTTAGACACTTCTTGTGTTTAGTCAAAGAGCAGCAATCCAAACATCGTAAATGGTAGTTTCAGTGGAAATGCAAGTTGAATAGTGTTTTGAAAGAAATGGAAAGCTATTTCATACAAAAGGGTGGGTTTTTTTTTAAATTTGTTTGTTTTTGTATTTAGCTACCTCGGATGTAGATACCCGTATTCCTAAGCTATAAAGATGCCTTTCAGCTTTGCAACGATTCTAGAAATTCTGTGGAAGGCTTTATATATTGTTTAGGCAAATCTTTTGGTGAACTGGAAATCGTTTATTTTTACCAGTAATTTGTGTAGCACTTTGGTTTGTGTATGCCCAGCTCCAACGTCAAGACACTTATTTTGATTTTTTTAAAGGCATGGCACTGGCTAGGAAATCCTTGGCCTCCAGTGTGATCTAAATACAACTCTGTAAATTATATAACTTCTTTTTTTTTATAATGGCTTGGAGTTCCTTTGTGCTTGCGCATCCTTTGATGCTGAATGTATGATCTGAGTCTACAGTGCAAATACTTGTCTTTAAAATGGATATGTTGGAGAACAGACGCTGTGTCTTCTCGAGCTGAGATGTCTCACTGAGATGCGAGGCTTCCTTTGACGTTAAGGCTCATCAGATGATGAGAATATGCATTTTATTTATTGTCTGTATTAAAATAATTTCCAAGACATCCTTCCGAACCTCCCAACAGTTTATAATAAAACCGCTGAACATGTGTTTGAACGAGCTAGCCCATGTCCACTGGAACTGTAGCCTTTCCAGGTTGTCCTCGACTTACAGCCATTTGTTTAGTGACCGTTCAAAGTTACAACGGCATGGAAACAAATGACTTACGACCGTTTTTCAGACTTAACGACCGTTGCAGCATCCCCGTGGTCACGTGATCCAGATTCAGGCGCTTGGCAACTGACTCGTATTTATGACGGTTGCAGCGTCCCACATGATTCCCTTTTGTGACCTTCTTACAAAGTCAACAGGGAAGCCAGATTCGTTTAACAACCACTGTTACTAACTTAACAACTGCAGTGACACAACTACAGTTGTGGCAGGAAAGATCCTAGAATGGGGCAAATATCGCTTAGCAACTGAAATTTTGGGTCTCAACTGTGGTCATAAGTCAAGAACTACCTGCATTATTTTCAAATCCAAAAATGGGTCCTAAGAGAAAGCTATGGTTAAAAGGGGATATTTTAACCAGAACTTATTGTAAGGAGCCATTTTTGATTTCACAATCTTTCACACTCCTTGTTTCTCTCCTTCTCTGAAGCCTGGGGACTTTGTGAAGAGAAGGCTTGTGTATCTTTTAACAATTGCACTGAATGGAGATACCTTTAATAGGATCAGATTTTTCTGGGGTGATACAAGAGGTCTCCTCTGGACACTCTCTCCTTGTCCTCCTTTTTTAAAAAGCAAACAACACAAAAGCAACAAAAGATTACTGCTGATACCTCTGCTTGGACCGTGATCCAATAAGCTGAGGTTTAAAAACATGAACGTATATGGTACTTCATAATGTCCCTCTTGGTTTGTGTGTGAACACTCCATTGTTCATTATTTTCAGGGAAAAGATTGAAACTGCATGTCTATGGAGATTCTCCTTCATCCAGGTCATGGTTGCCCCAAAGGTGCTTTTTCCAAAAGGCAACTGGACTTTCTTGGGTTGTTTTTTTTTTCCCTTTGAAAATGTTTTGCTTCTCATCCAAGGAGCTTCTTCAATTTTTCAAGTTTCGGTTCAAGGAGAGAACCAGCCTAGAACTAAGGAGAAATTTCCTAAAAGTGAGAAGAATTAACCAGTGGAATGGCTTACCACCAAAAGTTGTGGGTGATCCATCGCTGGTGGAGGCTTTTAAGGAGAGACTGCACAGCCACCTTTTTGGAATAGGGTCTTCTGCTTGAGCAGTGGGTTGGGTTAGAAGACCTCTAAGGTCCCTTCCAACTCTTATTATTCTGTAATCTCCCTTTTGGAAAAAGCATCCTTGGGATAGATTGAAACTACATACTGTATGAACATTAAAATTGGTTAAGTAATAGATTCCATTACTTACCCTTTTGCAACATGAATTCTGGTGTTCTCTTTTCATGGGAAGATCTTCATCTTGGTTGTCAGGGGACATCAAACTTGAACCTTAAATATGTTTAAGTGTTATTTTGTTTGGAAAAAAAATGTGGGATGTTATAGACAAAGAGCTTTAGCAAAATTAACATCTGGTATATGAAATGTTTTATTGGATTATTTACTTTACGTAATACTTAAGACTCACATCTACACATACATTTTACAGGCTACCTCTGCAAGATGATGCAACTTTGGATGTGCACTAGATCGAGAGTCTCCAAACTTGGCAATTTTAAGACTTGTGGACTTGAACTCCCAGAATTCCCCAGGCAGCTGGCTGGGGGATTCTGGGAGTTGAGGTCCACAAGTCTTAAAAGTTGCCAAGTTTAGAGACCCCTGCAGTAGACTATAATGTGACTTCTTGGTACATTTGAAATGATCAAAAAATTTCCAACTAATTTCGGGAAGAATGGAACGGGTCATTTTTTCCCCGCCCAAATATTGTCATCTTTTGCTTAGGTGGCTCTTTTTATCTAATCTAATGTTAACCGTATGAAATTAATTGATGGTTATATGAATGGGAAATTGGAAAGAAGCTCAGCAGCACTTTTGATGTGTTACCAAGTAAACATGGCAGCATGTCATGGAGCTCCCAGCTCAATTCAGAAGAAAGTTGGTGTGTCCATGTGATGGGCAACCGTGTTTGCATAGGCATGTAAAAAATTCTGTGAAAGAGAAATATATTCTACAATACAGTAAAGGTACAGCTGGCTGGGGAAAGTTCCTTCAAGAGGTCCATTGATATGAATGGGTGTTGTTGAGTTTCCCCACAGGAATGTGCCTTAACTGGATCTTCATCACTAAATTAGTTTCAGAATTGGCCCTACTTTTAAACTGCTCACTTATGGCCTTGCAACAGGCGCCTTTCCACTGCAGATGCAAACTGCTTAGGCAAATAAGTTTAAAACCGATCCCTTTTAGCCATCTTCCATTCATCTGGAAGTGTCTTCTTCTGTTTCTAGCTTTTAAAAGTAGCCAAGTTTAGAGACCCCTGCAGTAGACTATAATGTGACTTCTTGGTACATTTGAAATGATCAAAAAATTTCCAACTAATTTCGGGAAGAATGGAACGGGTCATTTTTTCCCCGCCCAAATATTGTCATCTTTTGCTTAGGTGGCTCTTTTTATCTAATCTAATGTTAACCGTATGAAATTAATTGATGGTTATATGAATGGGAAATTGGAAAGAAGCTCAGCAGCACTTTTGATGTGTTACCAAGTAAACATGGCAGCATGTCATGGAGCTCCCAGCTCAATTCAGAAGAAAGTTGGTGTGTCCATGTGATGGGCTTCACTTCCTTTTGGGTGCTGACAGGTCCATTTCTACTGCTAGCCCCCTCATTCATAGAATTCATTCAGAATCCAACATCCATAGGAAAAAAAAAATACCTTTCTTAGCTAAGTGGACATAAGGCAATTGAAACATTCAACGTGATTCTACAGAAATTCACATCAGATGCTCTTTGGGAATCACTTAGAAACTTTTTTTCTCCTTGTCAGAGACAACAAACTTAATATTGTAATAATTGGCACAAACAATGAAAAACATGTATTATTAATAATGTTTCCATGTCCTGATGATCTTTTTAATTTCCCAGTAGTATTTTTATCAGGGGGAAAAAACACGTTCAGGTGTTGAACAGTCTCCAGAAATCAAATTAACTCTTGTTACCTATCTAAAACATTTGGGACAGATAATCCAAAAGGCACTTAGAAGGTGAACACAATACAATTTCCTGGAAAGAAACAGGAAAACAACTTACTTTCCCACCAAGAAAGTGTATGGCTTGGTCCTTTTGCTGCCTACAATCATGCCAAGTCTACATTATGTTGACCATGATTTACAAATTGTGGTTTATGGTTCCCTGGGTGAATCCATCACATATAATGTCTTCAATTAAGAGGCTGAACAAGGTATGGCTTAAAATGACATAGTAGCTGAAATTTGGAAGTCACCAATTCAATTAGAACAGAAGGCAGTTCAGTTCTTCTTTTGACACTGCTGATCTGGGAACGCAATCCCTAAATCATGTCGATTTAAGTGGTTATTGCAAGCACGGCTGAGGTTGCATCAGAGATCGTTGCACAGAATGGTGTTTTGTTTTTTTCATATATGCAATGACAACTTTAAGATAGATGGACTTCAGTTTCCAGAATTCTGGGAGTTGAAATCCACCCATCTTAAAGTTGCCAGAGTTGACAGACATCGGCTTAAGGCGTCCCACTGCACAGTGCATCCAACTCCCTATTCTTCTACTGTAGCTTAAGGTAGCATGTTGAGTTTTAAAGAGAAAGGTGTGAGAGAAACATGTCTTATGTTCCTTCTTCCATTGGCAGAGTGTTGGCAACCGAACAGCTGTTCAAAAATCTTTGGGTAGTTGAAGGAAAGGCAATTTGCTGCATTTTCCAGCTGTTAAACCCACTTTTGGTTACAATAAAACAAAGAGATGAGGATTTTTGTCTTCTGCTTTTTTTTCCTTTTTTGCAATGGTGTTTTGTCAAAGCATCTAGAATCCACCTACTTCTGGTCAATGCATGGAAAGAGTGAAGCATGTAATATTAAAAACATATATTTTGTTGCTATTTCGAGTGGTCAAATAGCAAAAAAAGAGTGAACCTTTCAGCAGAGGTAGGGGGTTCTAAGTTGTATAAGTTCAAAGCAAGATGAATGCAAAATAAATAAAAGTTTGGGATCAAGTAATGAATACACTGTAAAAGTCCATTGTGAATTGTAAGCTAGCAGCTCCATAAAAATGCTCCTAACATCAAACTGTCCATCTGACCTCCTCTGAAACCTCTCTAGAAATTTCTCTGCTTTTGGGGGTTGGTAACACTTGGTTTAAAATTTTGTTGATGCTTTGGAAAATTTTGCGTATCTTGTAAAGTTTTTGTTTTCTTAATGTAAGCTGGTTTATTAAAATGTGCCACTGAAATTGAAGGAATGAACATAATGTCCATTCGGACACCTTGGGTGAGTTTTGTAAATTTAGGGTGATTTATAGCTGAATTTCTCTGCGAAACTCAGTGTTTATACTGCAGATTTACAATATGTAAATGGTTATGTGTAGCAAGAAGTCTATGACAGATTCTTATCTTGAGTACCTCCATTGTAACCCAGGATATGTGATCTGGGTTTATTGGTAAAAGGGATTCCACCCATTTGTACTGATCCTGTTTGTTTGTATATGTGTGTGTGTGTGTGTCTGTGTGTGTACTGTACACACTCATATACACATGTACATATACAGTTAACATATTTATAAACTTGTATTATCATAATCCAGAACACACAGAAGAAAAGGTTATTCATAAGAAACTGATTCAGCTATTTTTATATGAATTGTTGGTCTCTGCCTTAACTTTTTTTGTGAAAATTTTGTGCCATAGGATTTTTAACTTATCAACAGATAGCTTGAGAAGTTTGGTTTGAAAAAAATAAAAATAAAAATGTGAATATTGGATTTGGGCTAATGGATACTTTCAAAGTTTCCTGTCTTCATTTAAGGTTCTGAAAATATACACCCTGTATAATTGCATTTATTATTATTATTTTTTACTATGTTTGTTTCCTCTCCCCATTTTTAAGGGGGAAAGAGGCTGGGGCTGGGAGGAAGAGGACAGATTGCATCCACACTGAAATACATACTTTTAATAATTTCAGGAACGGTCATTTTGTTTTCTGACTGCATCAGTTATAGTTTGACAGACGGTTAATAAACTGAGTTGTTTTAGTACAACACTGTAACTGTTAGGTCAGTTTGGTTAGAGTGCAGGACCGCCTTGTCTATTGCATTCAAGGATATTTTTCTATCTTTACCAGATCTAAAAGATTGGAGAAATTCAATAAAGGATAAGTAAGTTGATTTCTGACATTAAGTTTCCAGTTTTTATATTCATGAGCAATGATTTAGAAGAGTTTCCTCTGTTACTCAAGCTTGATTTCATGTTCTTGAGGTCAACTCTAAGGATAGTAGTGTATGCTCTCCTTACTTGGCTTTCAAACCCTCTTTGGCCTTCTGCTTACCTGTTCTATGCCCACACTAGCTACTATATCTTAGCTTGGTTCACAGATTAAACTAGGACAACTTTTGGAGTGAAAGACAGGCAGGCAGGCAGAAAGTTTATTGTGGTCCTTGATCAATAAAAAAAATAGCTTCAATAAAACAAGGCAAAGTTAAGTCCTAACATCAAAGATGGTAGGCAACCTTTTGTGAATGACGTTTACACATAGTATAGCAGAATTTCGGTGATTTTAGAGAAACAGATTTGTTCCGGTTTTAGGATGTAAGATGCACACATAATGATTTTTTTTAAAAAAGTGATTGCAGCATTCATCATAGAAAGTGAATTTGTCATTTTTATACTAACACTTGCCTAGTTAACAGATACAGTAGAAAATTAGGTGGCTTGTCTGGCTCTTGCTGAGAATAATGTGTGAACCAAGCAATTTAGGTTTTAAGCATTTATGTGCAAGCTAGGCTGCTGTTTCTTATGTTAACTAAAGCTTAAGCAAAAATAACAACACCCAAACCTGGCTTAGCATCTTGTTTGAGTTCAGCCATCTTCCTCCAGAATAGAATATTAACAACTTTGTTTAATTGTTTGTTGTCGGGCACCAAATCTGTGAGGTAGCAGCCTCTAAAAATGAACTTTGATGTCTTATCTATGGGGAAAGGTTGGCAAATAGCATAAATATTCACTTAAATAAAAATTGCTAATAGCCGACTATACAAGAGTGGATTTTAAAGGTTTCCGACTTGGCAGAGATGGCGAAGATTTCGGCCTATTTGAAAGATTACTCGCAAGAACATTATATTATGGAATGGAGAAAATGGATTGAGTTTATCCAGAATAAGTATAGGGTCAAGAAGTTTTATCTAGCATTTGAATAAGTCTTCTTTCGTTTTCTTTTTTTCTTTTTTTATTTTGTCTTCTATATATATTTAATAATGCTAAGTTTTGTTTGATCCTATATAAGTTAGAGAGTGATGGATTTTAGAATTTATAGTTGTTAGTATATGGTTGTTTATGATTGCTTTTTTATATATATATACCTTGTATTTAGCTCTGGGAAGTCCGGGGGGGGGGAGGGGGGTTAGGGGGAGGTGGGGGGGGGAGGAGGGAGGGGGGGAGGGGGGGGAAGGGGGGAGGTAGGGAGGGGAGGAGGGAGGGGGAAGGGGGTTTTTTAAAGGAAAACTGTATTTTTAAAACTTTTCAATAAAAAAAAAAATTGCTAATAGCTTTTTCTCTCTATGACTTCCAGAACCGTTGTTAGGTAGGCAGCAAGGAATTGGTTCTGTGGCTGAAGAGGGGTTATTGATCACTTATTTCCAGACTATGGGTGTCCTGCTGATTCAATTACTCAAATGTCTTGCCAATTAATGATGTTCCAAAGTGCAATATCCTGTGATGAGGGCGAATCGAGCAGTGGGCTATAACAAAACTAGAAGCAAAATGACAAAATCCTTTATGCAGCCTTTTATAGTTGATCGACAAGCTTCTGATCGACAAGCTCAGTGGGTTAGGACGCTGAGCTTGTCGATCAGAAGGTCGGCAGTTTGGCGGGTTGAATCCCGAGTGCCGCGTAGCAGAGTGAGCGCCTGTTACTCGTCCCAGCTTCTGCCAACCTAGCAGTTCGAAAGCACGTAAAAATGCAAGTAGAAAAATAGGGACCACTACGGTGGGAAGGTAACAGTGTTCCGTGCGCCTTTGGCGTCTAGTCATGCCGGCCACATGACCACAGAGACGTCCTCGGACAAGCGCTGGCTCTTCGGCTTTGAAACGGAGATGAGCACCGGCCCCTAGAGTCGGAAACGACTAGCACGTATGTGCGGGGGAACCTTTACCTTTACTATAGTTGATTATTCCTTTATAAAAGGAATTTATTCAGTCATCTTTATTCACACTCAACAAACACAAATTCAGGAGTTATAACAAATCAGCAGGGAGCCAAAATCATCCTAATTTTGCCACCTTATGTATAGGATTCAATATTTGAAACTGAGTTGGTTTTGAGAATTATGTGCGTGATCCAAGCTATTAACAGCCCTCTGGTGAGGTGAACCTAACTCACAAAAGCTGATGCTTTTTTCAAATAACAGTAGTTCACCCAGAAAGGTGTTTTTAGACTCTTTGTGTCTTAATCCGGGGCTGAGTTATTTCATGAGGACCCAGAATTGGGAGTCCTGAACTTTGCAGATCCAAGCAGCTGGCCAAGAGATGTGTGAACCTCACAAGAGAATAGCGATGCTTAATAAACCCTGTTGATGCTCTGAATTTAAGTTGAGTATGGCTTCTTCATGGTGGTGCTCACTTACTTTGGACAATAAGGTAACGGAGTCCCTGCAGATTTTACTCCGCTAGTCATTGCCGACTATAGGGGGCGCTGTTCATGTCTATTTTAGGGCCATTGAGCCAGCGCTATCCGAAGACATTTCCCCGGTCATGTAGCCAGCATGACATCATGGAGCACTGTTACCTTCCCACCGAAGTGGTACCTATTTATCTACTCGCATCTGCATGCTTTCAAACTACTAGGTTGGCAAGAGCAGGGCTGGAGGATGGGAGCTCACCCCATCATGTGGCATTGGGGCCTCGAACCTGGGCTGTCGGCTTTCCAACTACAAGCCCAGCACCTTAACCGCTGAGCCCCTCCGTCCTTTGGACAGTGCTGAGCAGAATATACTACAACCTCATCGCTTGTCTGTGAATTGAAGTCCACCCAACGTAAAGTTACCAAAGTTGAAAAACCCTGTTTCTATCCTCAAAAGATAGTGCTTTTTTCAAAGGATGTTTTGCTTCAGCTGAAAGGAAGCCCATCATCCTTATGTCTCATCTGTTGCAGATCTACAGTATTCTCGCTTCTTGGAAGCAAACCAGCCAGGCCAGCACGGAAAAGAGAACGCACTATGGCTGTCTTGATGCGTCATATCTAAGGCAGGTTTGATCTCAGCTACTTCCACACGAGCAGACGGGAACAGGATACAGCCCCTTCCTGTTTTAATAAGGTTAATCAAATCCATACAAAAGAAGCCTTTCACATCTCTTCAAAATTCACTTTTTTCCCCTTCCTCCCTCTGATTGCTTGCTTGCTCACCAACACCAGGAAGAAGGATCCTTTTAGCCTCACTGGGTCCTTGCCAATTGTCGCTGCTTGTGTTGGGCAGAGTTGAAAATCTTACACGGAGTTAGTGTTGCAGTTGCAGTTGCTGGCACCCACCAATTAATTAGCAGGATCAACAGCGAGGTGTATCAGGGAAGGTAGCCTGGAGTCATTCTTGCGATGTGAGGTTTGCAATATTGATGGAGCTATTAGCAGCCTTAGCTGCTAAGGTGCATGAAAAGCTCCAAAGCACCTGAGGGCGGGGCAGGAAGCAATGGGTAGAAGCTTGTTAAAGACAAACCCAACCTGGAATGAGAAATTTCCTGACTGAATGATTAATCAATGGGAACAGCTTGCCTCCCAGAGATTTGGATGGTCCATCATTGGAGGTTTTCAAAGAAAAATTGGACAGCCATTTGTCTGGATGGTATAACATCTCTTGCCGTGGGCAGGGGGGTGGACTAGAAGACCTCTGAGATCTCTTACAGCCGTAGGTTCTCATACTGAGCTGAGACCTCGAGAGAGAGGCAGTATCTACAAGGCCAAACGATAAAGGATCCGTGATCATGTCCAACTCAATTGGAGACACTGAAATTCCACAAGCTGGTAGGCCCTAATTCTACTTGGTTGATCTACAAAACACCAGGCAAGTCTGGTTCCTATTTGGAGAAGAGACCACTGGCAAACGCTGGGGCTGGGGGCTGGAGCCAATGTGGTTCAGGCTCACCCTTAACTGTGGAACCTTCAACTATGGATGCCCTTGGACCATCACCCTGTCAGCCCAATCTTCTTGACCTTTAGAAGAAAGGCAACAGGAGGAGGAAGAGGATGCAGAGAATGGAAAGAAATTTGTGAAGACATTTGCGTCTCCGCAGTCAGTAGAAGTCACACAGCTCAGCTTGGGACCTTTTCACCTTTTTAGGACAGAGAATGACTAGTGGACTGCTGCTTGTCTCTTGCTGTGTGGCGTGAACACAAAACGGGTCTGCCAATTCATTTATCGGTAAGTGAGAAACCCAGGCAGGCATGGCTGGGGATTTCTTTTTATAACCTTGTCTGCATCCTTTCTGAATCGATAAACTAAACACAAAGATGGAAAAAAAACATGTTTCAATTAAAACCCCCCCCACAAAAAAGCAATAATTGGCCATTAAAAACCTAAACTAAATCTATCAGGATACAAAAACTCTATAATAATGGTCTAGATCAGGGGTGTCAAACTCAATTTCATTGAGGGCCGCATCAGCATTGTGGTTGCCCTCAGGGGGCTGGGTGGGTGTGGCCAGGGTGGGCGTGGCATACTGAGTGGGCATGGCTAGAGTGCATATGGCCTACTGGATGGGCAGCTCTACATCGTTCGCATCAAGGGTGCCTATGGGGGCCTGGGCAGGAGTGGGACAGATCTGAGGGTCTCTGGCAGAAGGAGGGTCTCTGGGCCAGGGCCAAGGCAGTGGGGGCCGTTCCCTCACTGTTTCCAGGATGGCTTTGCAGGCCACATGAAACCACTTCGCGGGCCGAATCCGGCCCCCGGGCCTTGTGTTTGACATGTCTGGTCTAGATAGTCATTGACCTAATTCTGTAATTCTGTTCTTTCCACTTGTCCAGAGACATTTAACAAATGGGCAAACCTACCTACAGTACCCATTTTGTGACAACACCCTGAACCTGTCTGAGATGTGTTCTTCAACCCAAAACATTTGGGAACTCTGTGAGTGGATGGGATAGTTAATTCTTTTGTTCTTTACTCTTGCTCTTACTTTGATTGTGACATAATAGCAGTAACCAGGGGTGACCTGATACAGTCTTCCAATATTTGAGGGGCTGTCACAGAGAAGAACGGCTCAACCTATTCTCCAAAGCACCTGAGGATAGGACAAGAAGTTAGGGATGGAAGCTTATCAAAGGGAGATCCAGTCTAAAATTAAGGAGAAATTTCCGGACAGTTAGAAATATTAATCAATAATGGCTTGCCTCCAGAAGTTGTAGGCGCTCCATCACTGGAGGTTTTCAGGAAAAGATTGGAACAGCCATTTGTCTGAAATGGTAGAGGTTCTCCTGCTTGAGCAGGGGGTTGGACCAGAAGACCTCCAAGGTCCCTTCCAATTCTGTTATTCTGTGAATTTGTGGAGTATTGCTGCTAACTTCCTTCCCAGAGAAGTGTGCTATGAGAAGGAGAAAGAGAACAGAACAGAACAGGATCCCACCGTCAGTCTTAGAAGATCCATCAGGTTTGAGAGAAGTTCACAGCTTGATTGACTTTCCTCGCAAGCAAGAATCTTCATCTTTGGAAGCCTAGGAGCCAGCTAGCAGCGTGCAGTTTAACAAAAGAAAAGTCAGGAAATGAGTTCCTAGGCTAGGGAATTAATGTGGTTTTTTTTTTAGAAATAGAGAATGTGTGAAGAGGCCAGAAAGTACATTTCTTGTGAAAAAGAAAGTAGAAATGGCAGCATGACCTATCCTCTTAAAAGATGGGAGTTTTTTTCCCCCCCTTGGAAGGAAAGGTAATGTGTAAACTCATTCTCTGAGTAATACATGCTATCTTACTGACATCTGGTGGCAAAAAAGAACCAAGACTCAGAAGAATGAAAATAGCTGGTTGAAAGGCTGCATTTCCCCATATTTTCCTGGCCTGATTTTCACTTTCCTGGTTTATTTATTTATTTATTTTAATTCCATTTATATCCCGCCCTTCTCCGAAGACTCAGGGCGGCTTACAAGCTTAGCAGTAGCCTTCATTCTATGTATATGCCTGCTTATTAGGGCTTTCACACACACGCCAAGCGGCATTATTACAAAGTCAGCTTAATTGCCCCCAACAATCTGGGTCCTCATTTTACCTACCTCGGAAGGATGGAAGGCTGAGTCAACCTTGAGCCTGGTGGGACTCGAACCTGCACTAATTGCAGGCAGCTGGTGTTACTTAAGGAGGCATTAGCCCACTGCTCCACCAAGGCTCTTATGGATTCAGCCATGCTCAGAACATGGCTTTATACATCGCCTGAATCCACAAAGAAACAAACAAGCAGCATGGGATTTGGTCTTTCCATCTACGTATTGAATGGACAGTATAGTCTTCCTTAACTCCAAAAGATCAAGATGATCATCCCAAGGGTGCTTTTTCAAAAGGCAACTGGACTTGCTTTGTTTTTCCTTGAAGAGGTTTCACTTCTCATCCAAGAAGCAAGGTGATGGATCACCCACAACTTTGGGAGGCAAGCCATTCCACCGGTTAATTGTTCTCACTGTTAGGAAATTTCTCGTTAGTTCTAGGCTGGTTCTCTCCTTGAACTGAACTGAACTTGAAGAACTGAAGAAGCTTCTTGGACGACAAGCAAAACGTTTTCAAAGGAAAAAGCAAGAAAGCCCAGTTTCATTTTGAAAAAGCACCTTTGGGACAAAGCATGACCTGGATGACAGAATCTCCATAGACATACCAAGATGGTTGTTGCCTGTACAAAATCACACCCCTTTCTATGCAGGTCACCTGGGTGTACCTTGAACTTTTTTCTCTCTACCTGTGTGTGTTTTTGAGTCAGTCTTGACTCCTGGTGATGGCCTGGACCAGGTTCTACAGTTTTCTCAACAACATATTCAAAAGTGGATTTTTCCTTGTGTTTTTCTTCCTAGGGCCGAGAAAGGGGACTGGGATCAAGTTCACCCAGTTCTCTCTGTGCCTAAGGTGGAACTAGAATTCCCAGTCTCTCGCTTGCTGGCTGGTGCCTTCACCAGTACACCAAACTGGCTGTCATCCAGAACTTTACTTTCAACACTAATGATGGAAGAATGTTCTTCTTGGGATCTGCAGAGGCAGGCTTTTAAGAAGTGAAGTAAACAATTATCCTTTGTCTACAATCAAAGGGAATCCAGGAGGGATAACCAAGTTGCCTCCATTACATACCTTACTATTTGCTTATCTGCCACAGCACCTATTTAACCTTGGCTGACCTGGGAAACCAAAACAAACCTATAAATAAATACCTGGATGAGAGAATTCCAGGAAATTGCAGGGCTGCACTTAGATACTTTTTTTTATAGTTGATAACGTGCAGGACAAATTAAGTAAGGTCCATGGTCTCTTCTCATTAATTTAAAATGGTGGTCATGCGGGCTCTTCTTTTTCCTAGCTTTGGTTCAATTGTCGGAAGGTTTAAGACTGCTACTTTATAAACTCTTGTTTCCAGTATCTGAGGCGCTGCCACAAGG
Source organism: Vipera berus (assembly GCF_964194415.1). NCBI lineage: Eukaryota > Metazoa > Chordata > Lepidosauria > Squamata > Viperidae > Vipera > Vipera berus. The sequence continues at coordinate 11,062,767 of NC_138214.1, forward strand.
CAGAGGGGACCAGGTTGTTCACCAAAGCACCAGAGGGAAGGACGAGAAACAATGGTTGGAAACTGATCAAAGAGAGCAGCAACCTGGAATTAAGGAGGAACTTCCTGACAGTGAGGACAATCAACCAGTGGAACAAATTGCCTCCAGACAGGAGATTTTTAAGAAGAGACTAGACAATCACCTGTCTGAAATGGTATAGGTTTTCCTGCTTGCACGGGGCTGGACTAGAAGACCTCCAAGATCCCTTCCAGATTCTATTCTATTCTATTCTATTATTCTATTCTATTCTATTCTATTCTATTCTATTCTATTCTATTCTATTCTATTCTATTCTATTCTATTCTATTCTATTCTATTCTATTCTATTCTATTCTATTCTATTATTCTATTCTATTCTATTCTATTCTATTCTATTCTTATTCTTATTCTACATTCTATTCTATTCTATTCTATTCTATTCTACATTCTATTCTGTTCTATTCTATTCTATTCTATTCTATTCTATTCTATTCTATTCTATTCTTCTTATTCTTATTCTATATTCTATATTCTATTCTATTCTATTCTATTCTATTCTATTCTATTCTAAATGGAAGTATAATAATCTGAATTATGGCTGTGCAACTGGAAATATGTACGTTTGGAAGCTTAATGTCATAATGAAGAAGCCTAAACATGGCCACCTGGATATTCCTCACCATCCTATGATATCGCATCCGAACTCTTCCTTGACGAGTCTGAAGATGGAATACATGGACCAACGTCTGAGGTTAAAAAAAAACATGAGGAAAAGTCATTTGTCCAGTACGGACTCAGGAAAATTAAGATGTTGTTATTGGCGTTGATGTCGGTGTTGGAAACAAAGACGGCTTTGGGGAGAAGGATCAGAGAAGATGTGCACCTGCACAGAGGGAAGAAATGTGAGTGTAGATTTTTTGTGTGTGAGTGTGTGCTGGCCTGTGCAATGAGGGTGGCCCTACCCATTGCTGGCATACAACCTCACAAGAGCCTGCCTAGAACAAATGTGACACTCATGCTACAAACGCCTGCATTGTTTAAGTTGTAGGCAGAATAAAAATGATATTTGTCATGTGGGGAGACTAAATAAACCGTTATACTTTCTACCATTAACCATTCGGAGTATGTTTGTCAAGAGACGTGCACAGAAATGCTTTCGAGAGCATAACATAGGCAAATGCCACATTCTCAGTGTCTGATTTTAAGCCCATTCCATTCCGTAACATTGACAATGGACTCCCTTCCCCCCCCCCTCCTCCTCCTCCTCCTCCTCCTCCTGTTCTAAAAAGGAGCAAAAGCTGTGTGCAGAACATGAATCACACACACATTCCCATCTGTACTATAAACATGTTGGAATAATTCTGCCAAATATTTCTTGTTGAATTTAGGCTTTCTTTCCTGTGCACAAATCCCTCTGCTTGTTCTAATTCTGCCAACTGTTTGATTCAGCTAGTCAGCCCCTTCATTCTACACGGTAGAATGCCACGGTAAAATAGCTTACCTTTGTTTCCATGGCAGATTTCATCTTGTAACAAAACTTTCTTCTGAAGCTCTGAAGGACAATCGTTTAGTGGATTATCCCAATTTTCCTTCATAACGTTCCTCAGGAATAAACCTATCCACCCATGTGTACGATGCTATGGAACTAAGCAACTTTTACACTGGAAGGGGTGCAGAGAGGATTAAAGTAAGATGGCTGGAACCTTCAGAGCTCTAAACCCACCAGAGACCACTGTCCTGGGATTGCCTCGTGAGTAGCAACTGTCTGGAGCATCTATGGACAATCTCAAGTCCTGTCCTTATCCAGGAATTATGAAAAACTGGTCTATTTGCTAGCTCTTCGTTCTGCTGTACTCATTGACTCCGTTTTTAGCAGAACTCTCTTCCCTGTGTTATTTCTTCCTTAGAAAACCCTACTTTCTTGTTTAAGTACTAGATACTAATAGCTTTCTCCTCACCATGGCTTGTCCAGACCATGGTTTTTCTATCTCTGCTCTTCTGTACCTGAAAACTAGAGCTTCACCTTTAGGATTTGAAACTCCCCAAAGCCATTTTTTTCTGATTGTCTTGAGTTAGGCAATGAGTCTCAGAGTCTATCGTGCTAAGTCTTGTCACAAAAGCACACTATGAATCCCAGAGAATAAAGGGTCAATAATTTCATTTATTTTTGGGGTTGTTCCAAAGCTTAAGGATTTGGGAGCATGCTGTGAGTCCATTAACTTTTTGTTTCCCAGCCAAGATGTACAATGCAAACTGAGGCTAGGAACTCTGTCAACTTGCTATGAAACAGGAACATCACCCACTCAATGTTTAATAATCACAATGTGTCACAAACCAGAAAAATAAAGACACCACAAGAAGGGGATCCGTAGAGCAAATGCAAAATAGTAGATGACTCAGACAATCCAATCTGGTCACATGTTTTAGTGAACCTGCTGAGTTACTGGATGATCAGATTCATAGAAAATCATCTTCTTGACCTCCAAGCTGTTAATGTTTTTAGTTCTTAGACCCAAAGAGCAGCCAATCTTGGGATCATTACTTAGAACAAAGCAACCATTTCAGGCCCCCTCTTGGGCAGGAACATCTGAAGGCAGAAATCAGTGTTGTACTGTACGTCCTCTCCTTCGCGTAAGTAAATGTATTGTAATCAGATACACAATCTTATTGTCAGATTTTAAGGAAGAGTCCACTGCCAGTGTAGGAAAGGGAGATTGAGAAGGATACATCTCTTCGCTTCAAGCTCAGCATTGCTCTCTTGTTCCAGGTGCCACCATCATTTAGATAGATGATGGCCCAGATCTGTATGTCCTAAGCCAACAATGGGCATGGAACTTTCCAGAAGTTCACCCCTAACTTTAATAACAGAATAACAGAGTTGGAAGGGATCTTTGAGGTCTTCTAGTCGAACCTCCTCCTCAAGCAGGAGACCCTATACCAGTGATGGCGAACCTTTTAGAGACCGAGTGCCCAAACTGCAACCCAAAACCCACTTATGTATCGTCGGGTGCCGGGTGGGCATGGCCCTTTGGGTGGGCGTGGCCCATTGGGTGGGCATGACTGCAGTGGTAACGGCAGACTGGGTGGGACTAAAAAGTTCAATCCATCGATTCCAACTTTGCGAGATCTTTTTTTTCCCCCGCGAGAAGTTGAAATTGATTGATTGAACCTTTTTTCTTGCACACAGTGGCGGAGGCCTAAAGCGAAAAGGTTTTATAAAACCCAGCTGAAGGCCTAGGACTGGGGCAATGGTGTGTGCCCACAGAGAGGGCTCTGCATGCCACCTTTGGCACCTGTGCCATAGGTTCGCCACCACGGCTCTATGCCATTATGGACAATAACTATCCAATCTCTTCTTAAAAGCCTCCAGTGATGGAAGACCCACAACTTCTGAAGGGGAGTCATTCCACTGGTTAATTGTCTTCACTGGCAGGAAAATTCTTCTTAGTTCTATGTTGGTTCTCTCCTTGATGATTTTCCATCCTGTTTCTTATCCCTTCTGTGCTCTGGAAAATAGGAAAATAGAAAATAAAACTTTACTGTGGAATTAAATTGGCTAGTCCTTCACTGTTATGTATGGGGTGTGAGCAGCAGCTCTGCAGGTACCACCAGGGGGCGCTGTGCTGTGGTTGGATTGGCTGAAAGGGTTTCGGTGGGAGATACGGATGGATGGATTGGCCAGAGCATCACCTAGCTAAGTATATAAGGGGTCCAGCTAACCCCTTTTGTCCAGTACGCGCCTACCACAAATAAAGAGCTGACATGCGGTACTCATCTGCCTCTTCATTGCCATGCGGTCCACAACCCACTACACAATATTCACTTTTAGGAGAATTTTTACAATTATTTTAATATTGATTAGCAGATTTTTTTAAAAAAAAAATCAATGACATGGCCTCTACATCTGTAGAATAATGAAGAGCACCGTCCATTTTATTGGCTGCCTTGGCTCCTTTTATTGCAAATGATTACATTGGTCTTGGAAATATTTCTCAGATTTGATGTCTTATCCAACAAGAGATTGACAAAAACATAGTCATATTTACCATTCTGGCCCCAGTTAGCTCAGGCCAAAGACTCTTCCGACTCGTTTTTGAAACACAACTTCATGTAGGGTTCACAGATACCTCCAGGAAGAGAGAATGTCTATGTCTAGGGAGGTCTGTTGTCAGGTCAACATCCAAAGCCCCTTTCAAGAAGGGGACTCTCATTATTTGGGGCTCCCTCCCATCCTGCAAAGGCCTCGACATGGACCCAACAACCCAACCACAAGAGTGATTGGCTACAAGCTGTTTAGTGTGATGCCTTTTGGGTTCAGCAAGCTTGTCTGGATTGTGTCTCCATCTACACTTTCTTCCTTTTCTTCTAGTCTGAGTCATGTCTCAAGCACTTTGTCAAGAAGGTGGGGCAAGTGCAGTCCCCCCCCCCAGATATGATAATTTATTCCAGAGAGACTTTAAACACACGCGCAAAGAGAGACATTGGCCTTTTCATTTTAATTTTCTTATAGTTCCTTGTTCTGTCTTTTACAAATTGTCTCTGGAGCAGAGTGGTCTCTGGTAGTTTAGCAAATGTTTAATTCATATTCTAGAGTGTTTTGTTTGGATGCTATTTGTTTGGAACCACACATTCACCTCCTGTAGAAAAAAGATATCCAATTACTAAAACTGACCAACTTTTTAGTTTAAACAAAGAAATCTGTCCACATACCAATCCTTAGTTTCATTTCCCATTGAAGGACACCTGAATCTACATGAGAAAAAAAAATTGCTTACTAGTGTGATCTAACATAAGACTTCTAACCTTTCAGCATATTGCTTGGTCTCTGTCTACCTTGATGTCCACTTTGGCAGCAAACAATATGTTTAGGCCAAACATATTTGATTTTGTTCATCTGCTCTTTGGGACAGCTTGCAGTGGCTTGAGGAGTGTGTATTCTGTAATGCTTCATTTTGGTGGGGGGTTTTTTCTGTTTTAATTGTGAATATTTTATGTCAGTCAGCAGAGGGCAGCATCTAGCTGACCAGATTGAGAGAGGAAAGAAAGAAAGAGAGAGAGAGAGGGAGGGAGGGAGGGAGGGAGGGAGGGAGGGAGGGAGGGGGAGAGAGAGAGAGAGAGAGAGAGAGAGAGAGAGAGAGAGAGAGAGAGAGAGAGAGAGAGAGAGAAAGAAAGAAAGAAAGAAAGAAAGAAAGAAAGAAAGAAAGAAAGAGAAGGAAGGAAGGAAGGAAGGAAGGAAGGAAGGAAGGAAGGAAGGAAGGAAGGAAGGAAGGAAGGAAGGAAGGAAGGAAGGAAGGAAGACAACACTCTTAGATAGGAGTAAGTCTGATTGGTGCTTTGATGGGAAACCACGCTAAAACCCCATGATGATAGGCTGGATGGAGAAGCCAAAAAAATTCCATTCTTTTGCCAAGAAAGCCTCACGGATGCATTTATTTAATTCCCAGAAGCTGACTAAAGAGAATTTTCACCTGGATTTTTATTTTTGGGAGGAAGCTCAAGCACATGGGTGTACATAGGGTGTACAGCAAATGAAGGTATCTGTGAAATATTTGCATTTATTTATTATTGAAATGTTATGCGTCCCATTTTCCTTATAAGGTGACTCAGAGTGAAGTAGTCTGCTTGTTAATACAGATCAACTAACAAGCCCCAATTGCAAACCTGGTGGTCTGTTAAAATGACTGCGCTGTACTACATGCTTTCTGTTTCCAAATGGGTTCCTGCTTCCCGATGTGCGCGCGCAAGTGTGTGTGTGTGTGTGTGTGTAGCCATGTGTAGTCTAAAAAGATGCCGAGTTCCTAGAAAGAGAACAGAAAAGAGCCACAAAGATGGTAAGGGGCCTGGAGGCTAAACCTTATGATGAATGGTCAAGGGAACTTTTAAGTTGAACTCAACTTCAAGGACATCACAAGAAGGTTTTGTTATTTTGTTTTGATTTTGCAGCTGTGCAAAAGTTGTTGGCCTTTTGCCTTCTTTCAAGATTCTTTGACCGTCTTTCCAATCTGGCTTTCAATCTTGGGATTTCTTATAGGTCTAGAGTAAAGCAGAGCAGAGCAGAGCAGAACAGAACAGAACAGAACAGAACAGAACAGAATAGAATCCATGGTGGTGCAGTGGTTAGGATGCATCATTGCAGGCCAACTCTGCCCACAGCCAGGAGTTTGATCCCGGTTGGCTCTAGACTGACTTAGTCTTCCATCCTTCTGAGGTCAGTAAAATGAGGACCCAGATTGTTGGGGTCAACATGCCGGTCATTGTAAGCCACCCAGAGAATGCTATCAAGCACTGCGGAGCAGTATATAAGTCTATTGGTATTGCTACTTCCTTTTGTCCCAGCTATGGGAGAACATTTTTGGAAGATGTCTTCACCCTGGAGAGATGATGAATGGGAAATGGGAAGTAAGGATTTCTAGATTGTCTTTAGACCTACCTTCGTGTAGACGAAGTTTGAATGGAAACATTAGAAACATAATAAACTAATAAGAGAAAAAGACCTAGATGTCCATCGAGTCTGCCCTTTGAGTGTATTCGAATTTTGTTTTCTTTTTAATTAATCATTTTAATTTTTATTTCCTTTTTTTATTTTGATTTTTTGTTGCCGGATGGTGGACCATGTGTTTATCCAGAGCATATTTAAACTCAGTTACTGATGATGGCTGATGACTAACCTGAGGGAGCTCGGGTGTTCGGTGACCCCTGTTGTTAAATGTTGTTTTCTCTGTGTCTCTCTCTGCCTTGTGATCATTGGCCATCCAGACTGCACAATAAAATACAAGCTGACCTCATCTATTGCTCACTTTCCCATGCTGAAAAAGGCCAGTTGACTCAGAATGCTGTTAATCTGGGCCTCTCGAAGCTGCAACTCACCCACTTTTTTCCAAGCTGTCAAATAAATCCACCCATTCCACAGTTGGAATCCTGGACAGTTGATTTCCATCTTTATTTCTCTGTGTTACTTACTTACATGAACACACCTGTGACAGCCTTACATGCTTCGCAGTGTCCTATGCATGACACGTAATGCCATTTTAAGCTACTGGTATTATTATTATTTTTTGCAAGGAGCTTTTAATCTGACTCTGAACAAAGGCTAAAAACAGAGCCTTACTGTAACGGGACCTCTGAATAGCTCTTCTGTTCCACAAAATTAGCCCAGACTTGAACATAAGTTGGCTGAGTTAGATCCATTTTGGAAAGTGAGCCCCTTTTATCACCTTGTTTTCTGGGTTGAGAACCAACCTGGTCTTGTCAAACACACTATGCAGTCATCCATCAATGAACAGCCATTCAACATATTCATCCCATCTTGCGCAGAATTCAATCTGCAGAGTGTATCCAATGGTTAAACATACAATATAAAACTAGTCAGGTTTTGTCCTTAGTTTCAGATTTCGTTGCTCTGGTCACACCCCAACCAATCTTCTCTTCTCTTCTCTTCTCTTCTCTTCTCTTCTCTTCTCTTCTCTTCTCTTCTCTTCTCCTCTCCTCCCCTCCCCTCCCCTCCCCTCCCCTCCCCTCCCCTTCTACTCTACTCTACTCTACTCTACTCTACTCTTCTTCTCCCCTCTCCACCCCTCCCCTCCCCTCCCCTCCCCGTTGTTTTGCAATTGAAGAATAGGAGAGCCTATATTTGATCTACCTCTACGTTTTGTTGCTATAAACTTCCCAAGAAGGCCATAAAAAATGGAAGGCAACAATTGTCTTAAGGCCCCCGTGTAAATCAACAAACTGTCATTCAAAAGAACATTATTATTAGCAGTGATGTTAATGCTCTCTTGTAACACTAAGCTTTCAAAGAAAACAGGTGACTGGAGGCAGCTATCTCAGGCTTGTCCCAGTCTGCTCAATTTTTTTATCTCCTTTCTGCACTGAAGCTGGCTGGCCCATTATTACTGGATCTTGATTATCTCTTCTGTGCAGGCCCAGCTAGGAACACAGCTTGTTCCTCTATCTTCCATGTGCCGTTTTACATTATTTGTTCTTGCTCCATATAGGACACTCATAACAATCCAGGGCTTAACAAAGAAAGGATTAGAAAGCAGAAGCCTTTAATTTGAAGAGGGTGAGGAGGGGGACCAAACTGTGGCGTGTGGAGATGTTCATAAATCATAAAGTATTTAAAGAAGATGAATAAACAAAAGCGGGTTTTCTTCGCATGCTAAACCTTCAAGGCATCCAGTGAAATTTATTTGATTGAAGCAGGGAGAAAATTGCAGGAAGGACTTCTTGAAAGTGACAACTTTAGCTGAGAGCAGTTGCCAAAAAGCGAAAAGTCCTGCTCTCAAGATTGTTCTGGAAAAATAAAACTGTGGTGATCTTCATTCTAGGAGTCCAGTTTGTGTGTGAAGCCAGACTAATTAACTTTATAGTTCAAGACTAACTTTTTTGCTGATCACCTTTCTCTGTTTTATGAGGAAAGACCGTTCTTTGCTACGGGACTCTTGGTTTAGACATCTGGACCTTTTGATTACAAAATTATGATGGCTTTTCTATTGAAGAAGAACCAGAATTTCATGGGATGGAAGAACATCTGCAGAGGAAGGCAACAGAGTGAAATGGAGACCCCCACCATGGAATTGAGGCTATCATCTTGACTTTTTTTTTACATTCTCCTTGAAGATGCTCCTGTTGCAAAGATGGCTGTTGCTTTACATACCATTTATGTCTCTTCCTTAGTGCTTCCATCTTTGGAAATGAAGTGGATGATGCCTGAGCCACTTGTATTATGCCACCCAATCTTTTAAATCCCCCTTTCTAGCATTCCTGATTTTTTTTTTAAAAAAAAAACTTCCTTTCTGCCATGTGGCATGACGCAGATGAGAAGGCTTGCCATTGTCAATTCTTTCCATAATTAATATTGTCAGTGCTTTTTTTGTAAAAGAAAAAGGTGCCGGAACTCACACATGTTATACAACCCGCCTTGCCTACCCTACAAGGTTCCATCCAAAAAAGGTGCCGGAACTCCGTTCTGAGTGTTCTATGAGAAAAAAAGCCCTGAATATTGTTAACTATGTCCTTGATTGTTTACTGGTCGTGTTTCCCTTCCATTGTAAGCAACTGGAGAAAATTTTTTGAGACCAAGCAAATGACTCATCAATGCCTTCTAACTTGTAAACATGGAACAGAATGGCAGGAGGGGCTTCAAACTTTCAGGGGTATCTCAACCTTGATGTTTCCCTTCCTAAAATTTCAGGAAACATTCTTTGTTGGCTTTGGAAATCATCGGTTGCCAGGGAGTGGACAAGTTGGGTTTCTAAGGTTAGATTTCTCCTGGAGCCAGAATTCTACATCTAACGTCAAAAGGGGAAAAAAAAACCCTATTGGGATGGATGGTCTTGCATACCTTAAAAGGCTTATTTTGACAGATGCTGCTTTAATTCATTGTTGGCAATCTTTTCCATTTCTAACTGTAAGCTGCTCTGAGCAACACACTGTAAAGACATTGATCATTTATAAATATATACCTGTTAATCTAAATATACCCCTCCAGCGTGTGTCCTCATTTGCAGTGCTGTTTATTGCTCATTTTTCCCCCTGTCCTGCAAAATTCATAATATGCTAGGTTTCAGATGATATTTGGGAAGGACAGTATAAGATTTCATTGTCCTCCCCCCCCCCCAATCCATGAAGCTCGGTTTAAAAAGGAAAGAGGAATTAAAGAATATTTCTCAGGTTATTCCCTTCAACTACACAGAGTAGGGTTCAAACTGGATAGTCAAGAAAAAGCAGTAGCATGTAGCAACCTGCAAGATGATTATTTAGCACTTTCCTGCTTTCATTAAGAAGGAAGCCTGTGAACTGTCAAAACTGGCTGTCTTTATTAATTTCTTTTTCTCTCTTGCGCCTGTAGCATTTCCAGTTTAGGGCAACTAATTAAAAGTGTTGAAAAGAATCAGGAATTGCCTGTTTGCCTTTCACTTTTACTGGATGTATAGTTTCTGAGCTTTAAACAATTCACAGCAGTGGGAGGAATACAATTATATCAACTGTGATTCACATAGCTGCATAAAAGCCATTATTTAAAAATACACTGCCAAAGTAATTGCTATTTTGGATGTGGCCTCTAAGTTAAGTAGTCACTTTTAAGTTAAGCTGTACTTTTGGTGAATTCATAAATACATCTACACAGTTTTCTTGGGAGTGATGTGCCATTGCCTCTGCCTTTCTGTTTTCTGTCCAAGCAGATAGGGCGAACCATCCAGGTTTTAACTGGACCTCATCCAAGTTAGCTTCAAAATCCCAGACCATGTTGGCTCAAGTCTGCTCATAGCACAGTGTGTTGACATCATTACTCAAAATTGGTTTGTTCCCCCCCCCCGCCCCGGTTGTCTGACACATATATTAGTTGTAGTGATTGCGCACTGACATTATCAAAGATGGGTCATCCTTTGTTCACCTTGCCCACGTCTTATGGATGCCTTTCTGAGAACGCAGAACAGGAAGGAGATGAATAGTACGTCTTTTGTGTATTCAGTTTCAGCACAAGACATAGATTTGACACAATGTTCACTCTTAATTTGAAACAAGATCAGCTTATAGAACATAGATCCCCAGGTGTACACTGGCTTCATCATTGTGATCGGCTGAAAGACTGATATTAGTGTTGAAAGAAAAATGTTCTCTTGTTGTTCTTCAATATTGATCCCCATGGAATGAATTGCAGGCTGAGATTTGAGGAGCCAATGGAAGGATTATTGCTCTTATTCTTAGCCTCTTGATTTCCAGGTTGGTGGCATAATAGTGGACAATTTATATATTCAAGATCAATGTTAGTTTATTTGGTTTCTAAAAGCTTTACACAGGGACGCGGTGGCTCAGTGGGTTAGGACGCTGAGCTTGTCGATCAGAAGGTCGGCAGTTTGGCGGGTCGAATCCCGAGTGCCGCGTAACAGAGTGAGCGCCTGTTACTCGTCCCAGCTTCTGCCAACCTAGCAGTTCGGAAGCACGTAAAAAGGCAAGTAGAAAAATAGGGACCACTACGGCGGGAAGGTAACAGCGTTCCGTGCGCCTTTGGCGTCTAGTCATGCCGGCCACATGACCACGGAGACGTCCTCGGACAAATGCTGGCTCTTCGGCTTTGAAACGGAGATGAGCACCGGCCCCTAGAGTCGGAAACGACTAGCACACATGTGCGGGGGAACCTTTACCTTTACCTTAAAAGCTTTACAGAATTGAAGAATAACAGAGTTGGAAGAGATCTTGTAGGTCTTCTGGTCCAATCCTTTGCTTAATCAGAAAACCCTGTACCATTCCAGATGAATGGCTGTCCAACTCTTCTTGAAAACCTCTACTGATGGAATACCCACAACTTCTGGAAATCAAGCCATTCCATTGATTAATTGTACTCACTGACAGGAAATTTCTCCTTAATTCTGGGTTGAATTTCTCTTTAAAGAGCTTTCTCCAGTGGTGGGATTCAGCCAGTTCACACTACTTCGGCAGAACCGGTAGCTAATTTTTTGTTTCCCGGGCCCAGAATGGACATCCAGAAGCACCACACAGAGAACCGGTTGTTCACATGTTTGAATCCCACCACTAGCTTACTCCCATTACTTCTTGTCCTGCCTTCGGATGCTTTGGAAAATTGGTTGACCTCCTCTTCTCTGTGGCAACCCCTCAAATATCGGAAGACTGCTATCATGTCACCCCTAGTCAAAAACACCCTTTTATTGATTGGGTTAGAGCTAAGGCCAGATTGCTTCATGTTATTCCTAAAATTATGTTAGGACAATAAATTTTGTAGCGTCTCATCGATTTTAGAATTGTAGAGTCATTCATTTATATCTCTTAGCATTTAACCCAATTGCTGTTTTATAGTATGCATCTTATAGTATGTAACATACACATTTATATCTAGGAAGTTAATGTATTTGCTATTGCAATTTCATAGATATCTTATGGTAAAATACCTTGCAGGTATAATGCAATCTACAAGATTAATGCTAGATAAGATGATAAGATGAGATGAGATGAGATGAGATGAGATGAGATGAGATGAGATGAGATGAGATGAGATGGGATGGGATGGGATGGGATGGGATGGGGTAAGGTAAGGTGAGGTGAGATGAGATGAGATGAGATGAGATAATCTTTATTGTCATTTTTTACTGTGGGCACAACACACATCAAAAATGAAATTTAGTTCCCTGCTCTCAAAGTGAACACATACATGACACACACCTAAACATACTATATACAACATATACATACTATATACAACATATGTATAGACCTACACCCCTACATATACATAACATATGAATATTAAACACTGTCCATCTTGAATATATAACGGAAGGAAGAAGCTTGAGAGTTCACAAGGTTTATACTGTATGGAACGAAACTGTGGCTGAATCTGGATGTTCTGCTTCGGAGCCTCCTCCCAGAAGGGAACAAGGAAAACAGGTTGTGAAGAGGATGGGTAGTGTCCCAGACAATTTGTGTTCTTTGTTATATATTTTATCCCATTCTTGGAAAAAAAATCTGCTCTAAGCTGTGCACTACCTTTTACAGTACTGTGGGTCTGGAAGTCAAAATTGGAACTGCCCGATTGTGAAGTGGGGTGATCAAAGGGAACCCTATAAGATTGCTGCTGGACTCAATTCCAGGGGTTGACATTAGTCTCTAAGTACTCAATGGCCTTCAAGGATAAACCTTTATTTGGCCCCAAATCCTTAAATGGCAATAACAATCACATTCAGGCTTATATACTGCTTCATATCCCAAAAGTGCTTTTTCAAGAGGCAACTGGACTTTGATTTTTCCTTGAAGACAGTTTGTTTCTCATCCAAGAAGCTTCTTCAGCTCTGATTGGATGGTGTGGAATGGAAGGATTTATATTCCTTGCAGACAGCTGGTCACTTGCATTCTTTTAGAGAGTCACTGAGGCCACTTGGAGGTTTGTCTGTGTCCTGAGGGTCACCTGAGTGATGTAAATGGGTGTGGAGCCTTCTTGGAACTGCTGGAAGGACCGTGAAAGGGGGGGGAAAAGCACATTTGGGACAACCATGACCTGGATGGCTGAGAATTTTCACAGAAATACTGCTTCGTAGTGCTTTACATCACTCTGTTGGTGGTTTACAATGGAAGCATTATTTGCATGTTGTTCCCAACAATCTGGGTCTGCATTTTACCAACCTTAGATGGATGGAAGGCTGAGTCCATCTTTAGCCCCATCAGGATTGAACTCCAGGCTGTGGGCAGAGTTTGCCTACAATACTGCAGTTTAATCACTGCACCACCAGGGTTCCTGCTTCTGCTAAGATTAACCTGGAAACCTCCACTGATTGTCTTACCTTGAGATCCACTTCAGAGCGAAGTAGCCACCAACAGAACTTCCTCCCGGGGGATTACAATGGATCCCGCCCTGTTTTGCTTTTTTTTTTTAAAAAAAAATCAATTACTGCTTTTGCAACACCCTCTGGGCTAGGCAGCCTCTTAAATGGTTTTATACCCATTGTTTAATTGCCTTGTTTTATGGAATTTATTCTGTTCCTAACAGCTTTTATTTAATTGTTTTGTATTTTGGGTGGGTGTGTATTCCCGTAGGCTCCTTCCTCAGAAGGAAGAGCAATATAAAATAAAATAAAATAGCAACCAAGAGCTATAAACTGGGTAGGTATGGGAATCTAGGATGAACAAGTTTGGAAACACTCAGGGCCGATGCTATCTTGCTAGTGAGCTCCGCTCTTATACCCAACTTTGTCTGAACAGATTGTTCCAATGGCATTTAATTGTTTTCCACGCTTGTGTAATGTTTTATTGAAAGTACTATTCCGGGTGAACAAGAAAAGGATGCAAAGGAGCTGAGATTAGCCTGTTATCAAGGTATGACTAAGATGGGAAGATTGATAGAAATTGCCAAGCTATTGTTCTTAAAATAGAAATCTTGCAAGCAGCCCTCTCCCCTCCCCTCCCTCCCTAAAAATATTGTAGGGCAAAGTTTTACTAAAATCTTCAGCAAAGCTATTTGCTCTAGAAATCATGGAAATGCAGCTGAAAGTCAGCGGCATTCAAGAGGCAAGATCCATACTCACAATGTAGGACCAGTGATTTGTATAAGCCAGGTAGCCCTCTACTCACAACTGTTCGTTTACTGTTTGTTACGACAAACAGTAAATTAGCAGGGGGCTAATGCCTCCTTAAGTAACACCAGCTGCCTGCAATTAGTGCAGGTTCGAGTCCCACCAGGCTCAAGGTCGACTCAGCCTTCCATCCTTCCGAGGTAGGTAAAATGAGGACCCAGATTGTTGGGGGCAATTAAGCTGACTTTGTAATAATGCCGCTTGGGGTGTGTGTGAAAGCCCTAACAAGCAGGCATATACATAGAATGAAGGCTACTGCTAAGCTTGTAAGCCGCCCTGAGTCTTCGGAGAAGGGCGGGATATAAATGTAATAAAAAAAAAACACTGAAAAAAAGCCACTTACGACCGTTTTTCACCCTTACGGCTATTCCAGCATTTCCCCCATGGTCACGTGATCAAAATTTGGATGCTTGGCAACTGGCCTGTACTAATAACTATTGACATGATCCCTTTTTTTGCAGCCTTCTGACAAGCCAAGTCAACGGGGATGCCAGATTTGCTTAACAGCTGTGCCACTAAGTTAACAACTGCCGCGACTCGCCTAACAATGGTGGCAAGGAAGGTTGTAAAATGGGACAAAATTCACCTTATAATTTAGGAACAGAAATTTGGGGCACAGCTGTGGCGGCAAACTGAGCACTGTCTGAATTGCAGTTAAAAAACAACAACCCATAGGCAATAATTTAGATTGCAGTTGAATTCATGGACAGGAAAAAAAGATTTTCACAGACTCAGGAGTGTTGCTATTAAAAGGGTGCGTGCAAATCTAGGTGGGCACCAGCATGCTAAGTACTAAAGCTGATTTTTGAAAACTTGCAAGACCCAGGAGACAGTGGAACAATGACACTTTCTTGACCTGTTTGCAGTCTTGAGTAAGATCTCTCTTCCAAAGTAGTCATTAACATTGAGATGAAGTCCTTACGGGTGCCAACGATGGATTGCAGATGCTAGATTCATAAAAGCCATTTTGTTTTTAGGGTGGCAGCATAAGAAGAAGGAATATAATTTCTCTCTATGGGGGCTCAGCTCCTTTTAATTATCAGCCACCCACTCTACCACTTGGCCTTGGTGTGCATTTACCATCATAACGTTTGGCATGAAACCTTACAGAACTGTTGCCAGCTAGGACTAGACTACCTGGTTAATAGCCTGGCTTATCATACGTAGATGAGGGTTGTGTGGCATTTTGGATAGGATTCCAAAAAAAACTGTTAGGATTGTGTGGAAGCATACCTAGGGCACCAAGGTTCAGTCAATTAAAGCTTTCCCCCCCCCAGAATCATGAAGTGCTGCAATGGACATACATAAGATCATGAAAAAGACATGGTTACTTTAAGGAGTTAAATGTACTTTAAGTACATTTTGGCTATGAATCCAAAGCAATTTACAGCCCTAATGAAGATCCAATGGTTCCTAGACTCTACTTTTTTCCCACAGTTGAAAAGCTGCCACACCCAAGCAACCCGATCCACACCTATAGAGTTCGCACCAACTGCTTTCTTGTATTTTGCCTATAATACAGGAATCTTCCCAGACTGCTTGCCTTCCATTGGGAACAGATAGATAAGGTTCCATGCACCTTAATTGCCTATAATACAGGAATCTTCCCAGACTGCTTGTCTTCCATTGGGAAAAATAGATAAGGTTCCATGCACCTTAATTGCCTATAATACAGGAATCTTCCCAGACTGCTTGCCTTCCATTGGGAAAAATAGATAAGGTTCCATGCACCTTAAGGGAAGTGGGGGTCAATCCTAGGTCTCTTGTGGCTGTGCAATGATTCGAGGCTAATTCCCCACTTGATTCCTTCTCCGTTTAGTTGGGCATTTCCCAACAAAAGCATTCTTTAGTCACAGTTCATTTATCTC